>NC_082706.1:16748283-17048283 GCF_030144855.1 Hypanus sabinus
CCCATATAGATACATTTTTTCCCGTTTTTATATTTTACGATCAGCTTTTTTTCTTCAGCTTTATTAATTGTATACATATTAATCTGTTGAAGTTTTGTATCATTTTATAGCTGTAGAAGATTATGTACAATAAAAAGATTCTAAAAATGAAATGACTTCTTTTGTTGTTTCCCAGTCCTTTGTTAGTTTATGTACAGTTTGTTTTCATAAAACTCGACTGCATGTTTTTCCTGTGAGTGCCTGCAAGAAGATTAATGTCAAGGTAGCATGTGGTAATTTGTACAGTACTGTGGAAGAGTCTTATAGGTATATATAGCTAGGGAGCCTAAGATGTGCGCCCGAGACTGTATTTGTCAAGGTCAAGCGGAGAGCAAATTTGCAATTCTCGTGGGAGAAAAGGATGTTGGAAATGGTGAGGGTGGAATGCTATGGGAGATGTTTGGGACCGGTGGCAGAGAAGGAGTGCCAGGGGTGGGGGAGTGGCACAGGTGCGGACACACCCAGCCTTGAGACACCAGGCAAGGTCATTTGATTCTAATCATTCGGTCTATTGATCATTACAGTGTGTCTCTCTAGTGCTTTCTGCTTCCTCCCCTCTCTTTTCCCAACTATGATTACCCTCTTCCTGACCCCTTCCCACTCTGTCCACAACAGAGACCCACATCAAAATTAGATTTATTACCACTCATATATGTCATGAAATTAGATTTTTTTTGCAACAGTGCAAACTATAAAATTACTAGAATACTGTGCAAAAGTCTTAAGCACACTTGGCATATATACTGTATGCACCTACAACTTTTTCACAGTACTGTAAAAAAAGTACCTTTGAAAATAAATTTACTTTGGACTTCGAAAACATAGGTAGTTGAATATAATGTGGAAAAATGTAAAGTTATCTCTTTTGATAAGGGCTCGGAGCGACCACTCCCCGTTGAACATCGACGGCTCCACAGTAGATTGTTAAGAGCACCAAATTTCTTGGTGTTCACCTGGTGGAGAATCTCACCTGGTCCCTCAACACCAGCTCCATAGCAAAGAAAGCCCACCAGCATCTCTACTTTCTGCGTAGGCTGAGGAAAGTCCATCTCCCACTGCCCATCCTCATCATAGACTACAAGGGTTGTATTGAGAGCATCCTGAGCAGCTGCATCACTGCCTGGTTTGGAAATTGCACCATCTCAGATCGCAAGATCCTGCAGCGGATAGTGAGGTCAGCTGAGAAGATCATCAGGGTCTCTCTTCCCACCATCACGGACATTTACATTAAACGCTGCATCCACAAAGCAAACAGCATTATGAAGGACCCCATGCACCCCTCATACAAACTCTTCTCCCTCCTACCGTCTGGGAAAAGGCTCTGAAACATTCGGGCTCTCACAACCAGACTATGTAACAGTTTCTTCCCCCGAGCTATCAGACTCCTCAATACCCAGAGTCTGGACTGACACCTTGCCCTATTGTCCTGTTTATTATTTATTGTAATGCTTGCACTGTTTTTATGCACTTTACACAGTCCTGTGTAGGTCTGTAGTCTAGTGTAGCTTTCTCTGTGTTGTTTTTTCATGTAGTTCAGTCTAGTTTTTGTACTGTGTCATGTAACACCACAGTCCTGAAAAATGTTGTCTCATTTTTACTACGTACTGTACCAGCAGTTATGGTCAAAATGACAATTAAAGTGACTTTACGTGACTTGACTTAACTTGATATACTGTATTTAAGAGGAAAATGATGTCAAATGGTGCAAGATTGAGAAATGTTGATGTTCAAATGGACCTGTGTGTACACAAGTTGCTGAAGTCCAATACGCAGGTGCAGCAAGTAATTAGGAGGGCAACTGTTATTTAGCTCTCATTACAAGATGATTTAAAAGTTCTATTTCAACTGTGCAAGGCCTTGGTAAGACTATAGTTACAGAACTGGCTACACTTTTGGTTGTTTCACCGAAAATGAGGATATACTTGCTGGAAAAAGAGTGCAGAAAAGATTCTCTAGACTTTCCAGCATAGACTAGGTGTGTGGAAGGGCTTGTTTCTGTACTTTTGTGCCCTATGGCTCTTTTCAAGATGCTGGCCAATGCTATTAGGCAGCAAACAGCTCAGCACTCTCTAGATGGGCTGAAGGGTCTCTTTCTCTGCTGTAGTACTCAATGACTCTGTGACATTTTTGAGGATTGGCAGATCTACCATATGAGAAGGGGTGGGGTGTATTGGACCAGTATTCTTCTGTATTTAGAGTAATAAGATGATACCTGATCAAAACTTAGAATATTTGTAGAGTACCTAACAGAACATGATTCCTCAGGTTAACATGCCTCAGACTAAGCACATGTTAAGAACAAAGTTAGGTAATTTAAAACCAGATGAGGAGAAATTCTTTCACTCCAAGTGTGGTGAATTTTTGGAATTTCTCTACCGCAGGCTCCTGTGGAGGCTCAATAATTGTTGCTTTCAAAGCAAAAGTGATAGATTTCTGGTCATAGATATCATTGTCCCGGTGAAGCAATGGACCAGCGGGTAGAACTGCTGCTTCACAACTCCCAGTTCAATCCTGACCTCAAGATCTGCTGTGTGGACTTTACATGTTTTTCCTGTGTCTGTGTGGGATTCCCCTGGGTGTTTCTGTTTCTTCCCAAAACTCAAAAGGTTGGTAGAATACCAGGCTGCTACAAATTTCCCTTTAAAAAAACACGAAATGCTGGCAGAGAAACAACGTTTCAGGCCGAAACCCTTCATCAGGACTCATCAGGACTTCATATTGACTCCTGATGAAGTGTTTCGGGCTAAAACGTCATTATTACCTCCTCCCATAGATGCTGTCTGGCCTGCTGAGTTCTGCCAGCATTTCGTGTTCTTTTATTTATTTCCTGCATCTGCAGATTCAGTCGTGTTGCCTATAAATTTCCCCTTGTTTGCCGATGGTGAGAGTTAATGGAAATATGCATGTATCGTAGGACTCAACATACTGGATACTGGGAGAATGACCAGCTTGGTCTAGGAATCTACAGCCTGGGTATTTTCATTTGCACACTTTGTCTTCTTTTATACATTGGTTGTTTGTCAATCTTTGTCTGTTTATGTATAGTCGATTGTAAAATTCTGTTGTATTTCTTTTTTCCTGAGAATACCGGCAAGAAAATGAACCTCACAGTAGTATATGGTAACATATACAGTACTATGCAAAAGTCCTATGCACATATATACAGCTGTGGTCTCTGTTGTGGACTGAGAGTGGATTGATAATCGGAAGGGGGCAGGGAAAGGGGAATCATGGTCGGGGAAAGGAGAAGTGAGAAGGGAGAGAGTGGGAAGCACCAGAAAGACAGTCTGTACCGAACAATAAACCCATCATGAAGGGTTTCGGCTTAAAACATCGACTATTTATTCTTTTCCATAGATGCTGCCTGGCCTGCTGATTTTCTCCAACATTCTGTGTTTATTGCTTTGGACTTCCAGCATCTGCAGACTTTCTTGTGTTTGCAATAAACCAGTTATTTGGATTTAAATAACCTTTTCTGGTGTCTCAGGGCTGGTACGTCTGTACCCATACCATACCTGTCCCTAGCATTGCTTCCATGCCACATGTCCCACAATCCTCCTACAGCAGTCCACCCTCACCATTCCTAACATCCTTTGCTGCCGCCAGATTTACAAGCTCGCTCTCAACACAGCATTGACTATATATATGTGCCCAACACTTCTGCATACTACTGCAGATTATGTCTTTGATTCTACTGTATTTCTTTTTCCTGTGAATGCTCGCATGAAAATAAATCTCAAGGTGGCATATCATACTTACTCTGATAATAAATTTATTTTGAATTTCAAGTAAATAGTATGTTGAATATAATGTGGAAAAGTGTAAAATTACCTCCCTTATCGCTGAAGAAGGGATAGGTTATTTAGGACTGGGATGAGAGAAATTCATCACTTGGTGAACTCAGAGGGCTGTGGAGGTTCAGTTATTGCGTTCATTGCAAACATAGCACAATAGTTTCTAGGTGTTATGGAGGCCAAGAAATATGGGGAGAGTGCCACAAAATGGTGCTCAACTAGAAGCTAAGAATTAATCTGGTGTTTTTTGGTCTTCACCTGGCGGAGAATCTCACCTGGTCCCTCAACACCAGCTCAATAGCAAAGAAAGCCCAGCAGCGTCTCTACTTTCTGCAAAAGGCTAAGGAAAATCCATCTCCCACCCCCCATCCTCATCACATTCTACAGGGGTTGTATTGAGAGCATCCTGAGCAGCTGCATCACTTCCTGGTTCGGAAATTGCACCGTCTCGGATCGCAAGACCCTGCAGCGGATAGTGAGGTCGGCTGAGAAGATCATCAGGGTCTCTCTTCCCACCATTACAGACATTTACACTACACGCTGCATCCGCAAAGCAAACAGCATTATGAAGGACCCCACGCACCCCTCATACAAACTCTTCTCCCTCCTGCTGTCTGGGAAAAGGCTCCAAAGCATTCGGGCTCGCATGACCAGACTATGTAACAGTTTCTTCCCACAAGTTATCAGACTCCTCAATACCCAGAGCCTGGACTGACACCTTACTGCCCTACTGTCCTGTTTATTATTTATTTTAATGCCTGCATTGTTTTTGTGCACTTTATGCAGTCCTGTGGTCTGTAGTCTAGTGTAGCCTTCTCTGTGTTGCTTTTTTTTACATAGTTCAGTCTAGTTTTTGTATTGTGTCGTGTAACACCATGGTCCTGAAAAACATTTGTCTCATTTTTACTATGTACTGTACAAAGCAGTTATGGTCGAAATGACAATAAAAGTGACTTGACTTGACTTGTCTAATCTGCACTCAGTGGTTACTTTGTTATGTACACCGTACCCCTGGTCATCAATGCAAATATCTAACCAGCCAATCATGTGGCAGCAACTTAACGCATTTAAGCATGCAGACATGGTCAAGTGGTTCAGTTGTTGTTTAGACCAAACATCAGTATGAGAAAGAAATTTGATCTAAGTAACTTTCACTCTGGAATGATTGCTGGTGCCAGTTAGGGTGAATATGTATCTTAAAAATTGCTGATGTCCTGGGATTTCCAAACATAATAGTCTCTAAATTTCACAGAGAATAGTACAAAACAACAGGAAAAAACGGCATCCAGTGAGCAGCAGCTCTGTGGGGGAAAATGCCTTGCAATGCAAAGGGCTCAGAGGAGAACGGCCAGACTGGTTCAAGTTGACAGGAAGGTGTCAGTAATTCAAATAGCCACACGTTGCAACAGTGGAGTGCAGAAGAGCATCTCTCTGCACACAATATATCAGACCTCGAAGTAACACACACAAAATGCTGGTGGAACACAGCAGGCCAGGCAGCGTCTATAAGGAGAAGCACTGTCGACGTTTCGGGCCGAGACCCTTCGTCAGGACTCATTATTAGAAACGGCGATTGCATCCATGGATCTGACGGAGTATGAAATAATGGGCAGGTCCATTGCAAACGGAGAAAAAGATGTCCCGGAGGCGTGGAAGTGATTGTGAAAGGGACGCCAGGTACCTTTTCATGGTGGAGAGTGTCACCCTCAGAGCTCGACGGGAGAAACAACGGGAGGCAGAGTCAATTAAATGTGAGTACCTGGGATCCTCAGAAGGTCCAAATTGAGAAGCTCGAAAACGGATCCTGAAGCCAACTGGAGTCAGTTGGCAGCGGAGACACGTTCCAAGGAAGGATATATGGCTGTAATAGCGGGTCTGGGTCAAAATATGACCGAAAAGTTGAAGGGCTGAAGGAATTATAGATGGGGAGCAGTGAGAGAGGGTTTCGCTGAACTCCCGTCGAAGAGAAGATTTAAACTTCTTCAGTGTAGGGAACACTGGCAGAGGCTTCGCAGTAGTGAATTTAAAGAGCAAACACGAGGAAATCTGTAGATGCTGGAAATTCAAACAACACACACAAAATGCTGGTGGAACACAGCGGGCCAGGCAGCATCTATAGGGAGAAGCGCTGTTGACGTTTCGGGCCCAGACCCTTCGTCAGGACAGACCTTGAAGTGGATGAGCTACAGCGGCAAAGACAATGAGCATGCACTCAGTAGCTACAGGAAGTGTCCAATAAACTGGCTACTGAGTGTAGATATAGAGTGGAACAGTCTGAAAGAGACAGTTTGCTTCCTCTTGTTTCAATTGTCTCTGTTCTTTTACTTATGCTCCTTCCAGAGCGCAGAAAAAAAGAGAAAAGAATCTGTTTCTTTCACCAAGTGATAACTGGGAGCTCTGAAGAGAAAGCCGAATACAGGGAGGGCCAACAAATGCAGCATTTCGTGTTTTTATTTGTTTTTTTGTGTTGAAACAAGAGTCCCTTTTGTCTTGTGTGCTGCACACATCTGTTGCCTTGTGTCTTTGCTTTAGTTAATGGTTTCTGGCATAAATCACTGGGGTCAGTGACATTATTATGGATTGTTGTTCAAGGATAGACTTCATAAAGGTAGCTGCTAGCTAGGGGCAGTTTCAAGATGCTAATCGCTGGAAGATTCTGATGACTAAATAAGCTGGAATAGCCTTTAAACATGAGTAGAAATTACTTGAACTACTAGTTTAAACTTGCAAACGATTCATCGTCAATGTAGTGTGGCATTTATTTTCTTCTTAAGCTCATTTGGGGTGACATTTCTGATCAAGAAGAGTGTTACAATGCTACAGAGCTCTTTGAGCCTGACACTCTCTGGATATACTTAAGGATTTGATGCAACATAAACCTCTTTTGACATTGTCCAAGTAGTCATTTGCATAATGTATCACATGGTTCAGACGGGGAATGAAATTCTACTGAAGGCAAACACACTCCAACTGCATACAGGATAATAGTGCTTTGAATGGTGAACTAGTATCTTACTTATTGCCCATTACGTCGCTGGTGTTTGGGGCAGCAAGGAGGGATCTCCATCACTGGCAGGGTTCAGGGCTTCCCTCATCACGTCAGTAGCTTCCTCTTGGTTTTCACTACCGTCTGTCATGCAGGTCCCAGGTGGAGACTCAGGAATACCGTCACACTCAGATGCAGAAGGATTCTTCATCGCTGTTTCCATAACAATTCTGTTTGACCAGTCAGGGTTGTCAGCCCTGAGCTGAACCCCCGAACCTGGAGGATTGCTGGACCACTCTTAGTCTGGCCTGTTTGGCATGGGTGACCCTATCAGGAGCCCACACATACAGACCTGACTGCAGCCAGCATTGCACTCCAGGTCATTGAGGTACACAAGCCTTCGGAGCAAGAAGGCTGCAAGTGAATGGCTGATTTTTTGGATCAAAATGAGTTTCTTTTTACTACTCGGGGTAAAAGAGGCCAGACTGCGCAGGCGCGCGACATCAGCCAGAAGCACACAAAATGTTTAAAAAGAAGACCGTTGTATCCAGCGGGTAGCAGAGTGAGAGGCAGCAGAGTGATAGGGCTTTGACTCAATTGGCTTAGGCGGTAACAGGATGAAGCGAGGTAGGTTTAATTGTGTTGATTGCGGAAAGGAGGTAGTATGTGTGTGAGGCCAGTTTTCAGTGCTTGGTGTTACATATGCAGGGTTCTCGAGTCTCCAAGCTTCCCGGACGGCCATATCTGCACCAGGTGTGTTGTGCTGCAGCTCCTAAGGGACCGAGTTAGGGAACTGGAGATGCAGCTCGATGACCTTTGCCTGGTCAGAGAGAGCGAGGAGGTGATGGAAAGGAGCTATAGGCAGGTGGTCACACCGGAGCCACGGGAGACAGACAAGTGGGTCACAGTCAGGAGAGGGAAGAGTCAGGTACTAGAGAATACCCCTGTGGCTGTACTCCTTGACAATAAGTACTCCTGTTTGAGTACTGTTGAGGGGGACAGCCTACCTTGGGGAAGCGGCAATGGCCGTGCCTCTGGGTCAGAGCCGGCCTTGTGGCTCAGAAGGGTAGGGAAGGGAAGAGAAAGGCAGTAGTGATAGGGAACTCTATAGTTAGGGGGTCAGACAGGCGTTTCTGTGGACACAGGGAAGAAACTCGGATGGTAGTTTGCCTCCCAGGTGCCAGGGTCAGGGATGTTTCAGATCGCGTCCAAGATGCCCTGAGGTGGGAGGGAGAGCAGCCAGAGGTCATGGAACATATTGGTACCAATGCCATAGGTAGGAAAAGGGAAGAGGTCTCTTTTGGGGCAGGTATGGCCTGTACAAAAAGGACGGGTTGCACTTGAATCCCAGCGGGACCAATATCCTGGTGGGGAGGTTTGCTAAGGCTACTGGGGAGAGTTTAAACTAGAATTGTTAGGGGGTGGGAACTGAATTGAAGATACTGGGGAAAAGGAGGCTGGCTCACAAATAGAGAAAGTTTGTAGACAGTGCAGGAGGGAGGATAGGCAGGTGATAGAGAAGGGATATGCTCAGACCGAAGGTTTGAGATACATCTATTTTAATGCAAGGAGCGTTGTGAACAAAGCGAATGAGCTTAGAGCATGGGTCTGTACTTGGAGATATGATGTGGTGGCCATTACAGAGATTTGGATGGCTCAGGGACAGGAATGGTTACTTCAAGTGCCGTGTTTTAGATATTTCAGAAAGGGCAGGGAGGGAGGCAAAAGAGATGGGGGCGTGGCACTGTTGATCAGAGATAGTGTCATGGCTGCAGAAAAGGTGGACACCATGAACGGATTGTGTACGGATTCTCTGTTATGTTAGGAACAGGAAGGAGTCAATAACATTACTGGGTGTTTTTTGTAGGCTGCCAAATAGTAACAGGGATATCAAGGAACAGATAGGGAAAGAGATCCTGGAAAGGTGTAATAATAACAGATTTGTTGTGATGGGAGATTTTAATTTCCCAAATATCGATTGGCATCTCCCTGGAGCAAGGGGTTTAGATGGGGTGGAATTTGTTAGGTGTGTTCAGGAAGGTTTCTTGACACAATATGTAGATAAGCCTACAAGAAGAGAGACTGTACTTGATCTGGTATTGGGAAATGAACCTGTTCAGGTGTCAGATTTCTCAGTGGGAGAGCATTTTGGAGATAGTGATCATAATTCTGTCCCCTTTACATTAGCATTGGAGAGAGATTAGGAACAGACAAGTTAGAAAAGTGCTTAATTGGTGTGAGAGGAATTATGAGGCTATCAGGCAGGAAATTGGAAGCAGATGTTCTCAGGAAAAAGTACAGAAGAAATATGACAAAAATTCAGGGGATATTTGTGTGGAGTTCTGCATAGGTACATTCTAAAGAGACAGGGAAGTTATGCTAGGGCACAGGAACCATGGTGTACAAAGGCTGTAATAAATCTAGTCAAGAAGAAAAGAAAAGCTTACAGAAGGTTCAGAAAGCTAGGTAATGTTAGAGATCTAGAAGATTATGAGGCTAATAGGAAGGAGCTTAAGAAGGAAATTAGGAGAGCCAGAAGGGGCCATGAGAAAGCCTTGGCGGGCAGGATTAAGGAAAACCCCAAGGCATTCTACAAGTATGTGAGGAGCAAGAGGATAAGACGTGAAAGAATAGGACCTACCAAGTGTGACAGTGGGAAAGTGTGTATGGAACCGAAAGAAATAGCAGAGGTACTTAATGAATACTTTACTTCAGTATTCACTATGGAAAAAGAACTTGGTGAGTGTAGTGATGATTTTCAGCAGACTGAAAAGCTTGAACATGTAGATATTATGAATGAGGATGTGCTGGAGCTTTTGGAAAGCATCAATTTGGATAAGTCGCCAGGACCAGATGAGATGTACCCCATGCTACTGTGGGAGGTGAGGGGTGAGGGAGGAGATTGCTGAGCTTCTGGCAATGATCTTTGCATCATCAATGAGGACGGGAGAGGTTCCAGAGAATTGGAGAGTTGCAAATGTTGTTCCTTTATTCAAGAAAGGGAGTGGAGACAGACCAGGAAATTATAGACCAGTGAATTATACCTCAGTAGTTGGTAAGTTGATGGAGAAGATCCTGAGAGGCAGGATTTATGAACATTTGGAGAGGTATAATATGATTCCGAGTAGTCAGCATGGCTTTGTCAAGGGCAGGTCGTGCCTTACGAGCCTGATTGAATTTTTTGAGGATGTGACTAAACTCATTGATGAAGGAAGAGCAGTAGGTGTAGTGTATATGGATTTCAGCAAGACATTTGATAAGTTACCCCATGCAAGACTTATTGAGAAAGTAAAGAGGCACGGGATCCAAGGGAACATTGCTTTGTGGATCCAGAACTGGCTTGCCCACAGAAGGCAAAGAGTGGTTGTAGACAGGTCATATTCCGCATGGAGGTCAGTCACCAGTGGTGTGCCTCAGGGATCTGTTCTGGGACCCTTACTTTTCGTGATTTTTATAATTGACCTGGATGAGGAAGTGGAGGGATGGGTTAGTAAGTTTGCTGATGACACAAAGGTTGGAGGTGTTGTGGATAGTGTGGAGGGCTGTCAGAGGTTACAGCGGAACATTAATAGGATGCAAAACTGGGCTGAGAAGTGGCAGATGGAGTTCAATCCAGATAAGTATGAAGTGGTTTATTTTGGTAGGTCAAATGTGATGGCAGAATATAGTATTAATGGTAAGACCCTTGGCAGTGTGGAGGATCAGAGGGATCTTGGGGTCCGAGTCCATAGGATGCTGAAAGCAGCTGTGCAGGTTGACTCTGTGGTTAAGAAGGCGTATGGTGTATGGCCTTCATCAACTGTGGGATTGAGTTTAGGAGCTGAGAGGTAATGCTGCAGCTATATAGGACCCTGACCAGACCCCACTTGGAGTACTGTGCTCAGTTCTGGTCGCCTCACTACAGGAAGGATGTGGAAGCCATAGAAAGGGTGCAGAGGAGACTTACAAGGATGTTGCCTGGATTGGGGAGCATGCCTTATGAGAACAGGTTGAGTGAACTTGGCCTTTTCTCCTTGAAGTGATGGACGATGAGAGTTGACCTGATAGAGGTGTATAAGATGATGAGAGGCATTGATCGTGTGGATAGTCAGAGGCTTTTTCTCAGGGCTGAAATGGTTGCCACAAGAGGACACAGGTTTAAGGTGCTGGGGAGTAGGTATGGAGGAGATGTCAGGGGTAAATTTTTTACTCAGAGAGTGGTGAATGTGTGGAATGTGTTGCCGGCAATGATGGTGGAGGCAGATACGATAGGGTCTTTTAAGAGACTTTTAGATAGGTACATGGAGCTTAGTAAAATAGATGGCTATAGGTAAGCCTAGTAATTTCTAAGGTAAGGACATGTTCAGTACAACTTTTTGGGCCGAAGAGCCTGTAATGTGCTATAGGCTTTCTATGTTTCTAAGCCTTCAAACCACAACAAGGCTGCGGGCTTCTTGAAGAGAACTAATATGTAGAGACCTGAAAATTTCAATAAGGCAGTCTGGGAGTTATATGGAAACAAAAGAGGCTATAGATGCTGGAATCTGAAGAAACAAAGACGATATTGGAGGAACTCAGCACCATTCTCCACCTTCCACTCTATCAGATTTCATAGGATTAGATCTATAGCTCTTTGGTGACTCCATCTAGCTTCTCCCAGCTTCTGTCACTATTTCCACTCTCCCCTCCTCCATCTGTCTATTATCCTCCTCACTTGAATCCACCTATCACCTGCCAGTTCTTGCTTCATCACATGCTTCACCTTTTTACACTGGCCATCTTCCCTCTACCTTTCAGTCCAGAAGAAGGGAAACCTGAAGTGTTAATTGTCCATTTAAACCATAAAACCAGAAGATATAGAAGCAGAATTAGGCCATTTTGGGCTATTGAGTCTTTCATCATGGCTGATCTATTTTCCCTCTCAGCCCCAATCTCCTGCCTTCTCCCCATATCCCTGCATGCCCTGAACAATCCAAAATCTATCAACCTTTGCCTTCAATATACCCAATGACTCGGCTTCCACAGCCTCCTGTGGCGACAAATTGCACATATTCACCACTCCCTGGCTAGAGAAATTCCTCCTCCGTTTAGAGCGTTCTAAATGTTCTAAATCTGCTATAAGATTGCGCACCCGAAGAGTGCGACAATTTACTGGTGGTTCGAAAGCAAAGAGATTTGATTAAAAACATCATTATTAACACTTCTTTTTGAAGTAAATTGTGGTAAACTATCACCACAAACAACGAAAGGCAAGTGAGGGTGGAGCGAACTCGAGAGATGTGCCCCGTTGGTCGACGCACTAGGAGTTGGAGCTGCGCAGGTCGGAGCTGACAATTCGGAAGGGAGAAGACGGGACTAAGGAGTTACGATGCCCATTCAACTAACTTGGATGCTAGGTTGAATTGCTCTAAGCACCGAGCTGATTTGGAGAGCTCGAAAACAGCTTCTTTGGCAGTGAAATCCAGGTCTGAAGTGAATCGCCATGTTGAGGCCTGGGCCCTAATGCAAGGTACAATACATCGCTTGGACAATCTAAGCACCAGCCCAGATAGACTGGAAAGGCAGTGTGTCGAGAGTCGGACGAGGTTTGATCGTTCTATTTGCCAAGCCAATTTGGAGAGCTCGAGAACAGTTTCTTTGGCTTCTTTGAAATCCAGGTCTGAAGTGAATAGCTGGGCGGCATGTTCTAGGCCCAGAATGATTTGTTGTGGTGGGGCATGACTCCTAGTGTGCAGTTCGGACGACTTAAACACCTGCCCACATAGACTGAGGACTCTATCTCTATCTGTGGGACGGCCCCTGGCTACATGTCTATGAACTTTGCAGCGATTTGCCCTACTAATACGATGAACTGAATACTGAGGCTTTGGGCCTACTCTGGGCTGCCCTGGGGTTGGATGTAAGGGCTCAGTTTGGTTCAGAATCTTTTGTTGTTGCTCACTTCTATTGTTTGCATGATTTGTTTTGGTTTTTTTCTCTCTCTTTCTCTGTGGTGAGCGGGGTTGGTGTTTGTTTTTAGAGATGGGTCCCTTTGGGTCCCTTGCTTTGTGACTGCCTGTAAGTAAGCAAATCTCAAGGTTGTATAATTTATACAATTTTTGATAATAAATGCACTTTGAATCATTGATGTCCCTTTCTACTGAGGCTGTGTCTTCTGTTCTTAGACTCCCCCACTGTAGGAAGCATCCTCCCTGCATCCACTCTATCGAGGCTTTTCAACATTCGATCGGTTTCAATGAGGTCACCTCTCATTCTTCAGAATTCCAGTGAGTACAGGTTCAGAGCCATCAAACATTCTTCATATGATAAGCTTTTCAATCCCAGAGTTGTTTTTGTAATATTTTTGAACCCTCTCCAATGTCTGCATGCCCTTTCTTAGGTAAGGGTTCCAAGACTGTTCACAATCCTCCAAGTGAGGCCTCACCAGTGCTTTACAAAGCCTCAAGATAACATAAGATAAAACAAACAAAAAAAACAAATGGGAACTTCCAGACTATGGGCAAGCTCACCTGACTCACTAGCAGTAGGAAATCTGTCATCCTTGCAAAGATCTTATAGCTAAAGATAATAATTAACTTTATTTTAACATCTACATCGGAATATCAAAGCATACAAAGAAATGCATCATTTATGTCAAATCAAATCAGTGAGGATTTTGCTGGACAACTCACAAGTGCGGCCACTCTTCGGTATCAGCATAGCATGACTGCGGTTTACTAATCCTAAGCCATATGTCTTTGGAATGTGGGAGCAAACCAGAGCACCTGGAGGAAACCCATGCAATCACAGGCTGAACGTATAAACTCTTTATCAATTGGTGATTGCTGGCATTGTAGTGTGATTGTGCTCACTGAAGTGCTACCATGCTACCTGTATATACTGTAGATCTGTCTATAGAACCCTTGTGACTCCATATCCATAACAATGTGGATAACTCTTAACTACCCTCTGAAGTGTCCCAGCAAGGCACACAGGTCGAGAGCAGGAGGGGACATGCAATTTAACATTCATCATCATCATCATTATGTACCATCTCGTATGATGTGGGCGATCGTGGTCTTATCCATGACCATGATTGTTCTTGACAAATTTTTCCAAAGAAGTAGTTTGCCATTGTCTTCTTCTGGCAGTGTCTTTACAAGATGGGTGACTCCAGCCATTATCAATACTCTTCAGAGATTGTCTGCCTGGCGTCAGTGGCATAACCAGGACTTGTGATATGCACCACCTGCTCATACAACCATGACCCTGATCAGGGGGTGAAGCAGGTACTACATCCTGCCCGAGGGTGACCTGCAGGCTAATTGAGGGAAGGAACACCTTCCAACTCCTTTGGTAGAGACGTATCTACACTCTACCACCCAAAAAAGTTACATTGGCATTGTGAAAGCTGGTTAAATCCTACAAGTAAATAAAGAAGGTTAAAAGTGTCAGGCTTATCGACTGATTGGAAATGAACCGGATATATGGTGCCCAACCATTAGCAAACTGGGATGGGATGTAAACAGGTTTATCTAGAGTAATGCTCACAAAATGGTAGAGCAACTGAGCACAGAAGGGAGCATCTAGGGAGGAACATGGGCAGGCAATGCTTTGGGCCGAGACCCTCTCCACTACCTTCCAAATGACAACAAGAGATCTGAAAGGAATGCTGTCCTTACTAGTGATATCTAAGATCCCCGAGTCATTATGAAAAAAATCACGTTGGCCAGGTTAAGCTGTTCAACTGCTCAAACCTTCTTATATTTTCAAGACTCTGACTGAGTGCTATTACTTCTGAAGGGAAATGAACTCTTTATAATAGTCAGCAACATCTCTTTATTAAGAAACATCACCTTTTAATCACATTGGAACTGGGGAACAAAATGTTAAAATAAAAAAAATTGCCAGTTGATTAAGCAGCTGGCTTTTTACAGATATTTTCCTTGAAAGGTCAACATAAATGGCTAGATTTGTGATGAGCAGGTAGAAGTCCCACAATCTGATGCTTATACTGATGATAGTGTTTTCAATTCACTGGAAATTGTAATCTCTTGCTACAAGAAACGGATCAATGAGTCTGTTGATCAAATGTGATGAAATATCAAAGGCAGAATTTGATGCCTAAAGGACAAAACAAATTGGAGTTGAACAAAAAGGAGATAGAAAAAAAAATTTCATTTCCATGGCCCCTTTTCTGACTTTAGGATGCCTACCATTTTTTACAGACATTGTTATACCTTTTCTGAAGTTTAGTCACTGTTGCTTTGTAGCACTGAAGAAGGACTCATTATCATAATTATGTGCTGTGTCATATGATGTAGGTGATCATGGTCTCATGACCATGATTGTTGTTGGCAAGTTTTTCCACTGAAGTGGTTTGCCATTGCCTTCTTCTGGGCAGTGTCTTTACAAGATGGGTGATCCCAGCCATTATCAATACTCTTCAGAGATGATCTGCCTGGCATCAGTGGTTGCAAAACAGTGATGTGCACCAGCTGCTCATACGACCATCCACCACCTGCTCCCATGGCTTCACATGACCCTGATGGGGCGGGGGATGTGAAGCGGGTCCAAGCTACATTTTTCCCAAGGGCCCCTTGCAGGCTAGAGGAGGGAAGGAGTGCCTTATACCTCCTTTGGTGGAGACATATGTCCACCCTGCAGAGATGTATCTCCACTCCACCACCCAAAGACTAATATGTTTCACAGCTGATGCTTGTAAACCTTCCTTTCTGGTAACCTCCCTGGTCAACAATTTTATTTTCCACTTCCTATTCCCACACTGACAGATCTGTCCATGGCCTCCTCCACTGCTATATTGAAGCCAAATGTAGATTGGAGGAGCAACACCTCATATTTGGTCAGATAGTCTCCAACCGACTGGTGTGAACATGGATATCTCTAAGGCCCGGTGTCTGTTCCCCTCTTTTTCCCCACATCTTCCCCTGTTTCTCCTTCTCCTTTCTAGTTACCATCTTCCACTCTCACAACCACTCACAACCTTCACCTTCATTCCTCTAGTTATCCACCTCCTTCCTTTTATTTTATGGTCTATTGTCCTCTCCTATCAGATCCTTTCTTCTTTAGCCCTTTATCTTTGCCCCACCTATCACATTATTTCCCTCCTACCCCTCCCTCTTGCCTTCTCCTCTCATTTGAACTCACCTTTCACTTGCCAGACTTCTGGTCCTACCCTTCCTCTTACTATTTTATTCTCGCTTCTGTCCTTTTCCCTTCAAGTTCAAGTTTAACTGTCTCAACCATACATGAATGCAGCCAAACGAAACAGTGTTACTCCAGGCCAAGGTGTAAAACACATACCAATAGTCATACACAGCAAAAGACACATAGCACATATAAGATAACAGTAAGATACAGTAAGACAATAAAAAGCTGCTCCAATCCTGTTCATTTCCTGCCTTAGCTGCTGTTTGTCCTTCCATGCTTTATGTGTGTTCAACTTCATTAATGTCATTTAGAGTCATACTTAAGCCTTTAATAAATTAAAGATGCTTGCCTAAACAGGCAATGACTCTTCAGTACTTAGAAGCCCAGAGTAAATAGGTTCAAATATCACCATAACGACCTTCAACAGTAATTCCAATGATTGGAGCAGTCTACTTTATGTCGTGTGGAGAGCAAAGGGCCACAGCTGTCAAACTCTGCTTTGTACTTTCACCCCATGCCCATGTGGATTTCCTCTGGGCTCTGCAGTTTCCTCCCACATTCCAAAGAGGAACAGGTTAGGCTGACCACATTGTGGGCATGCTGTGTTGGTGTTAGAAGTATGGTGACACTTGCAGACTGCCCCCAGCACATATTTGGACTGTGATGGTCATTGACGCAAATGATGTTCCGTTGTCTTAATATACATGTGACAAATAAAGGAAACCTTTAGAGTTTTAGAATATTTAGATCTTCACTCCAAATTTGGGTGCTGACTGTTGTAGCTGTGAGCGAAGTCACCAAAGAGACACTGAAGCTAGAGGATTTAGAAACCTATATTCAGCTATTCGAGACACTCTTGGACAAAGAGGCCCTGCCTGACCTAATATTACATGACATTTTTATATGCTAAAGGTTAAAGGCAATAGCAGAACAATTCTATAGTTAGAATGTATCTACAATGCTTCCTTTGAATTACACACAATTTTCACACCCACACTGTAGACACCCAAAATGAATGTTAATTCCCATTGACTCTGGGCATTCATGCATATGCAGGCATCTGCAATCAAATGGACTGTTTCTTTGTTTGCAATTGTCACGATACAGCAACAATGAATATAGATTTGAGTCCAGTTTTATAAACAAATAAACATTTATTAAACACTGCTCAATAAAAATGAAAAGTAAACAAATGACTAACTTAACTGGAAGTTAACTGCTATACGGCAACTCAAACAGTTCTTAAAGCGATAAATGCGAACACAGTTCTTAAAGTGGTAAATGCAAAAGTCCAAATGATTTACACAGTTAATTAGGAGAGACTTTCCTGAAGTAACAAATTCTTCCACAACGTGACATTACTGCTGATCCCAGCCGAAATATGTCTTGCCCGAAGGATTTACGACAAAGGAAATAAAAACAGCTTGAAGGAACTGACCTTTTCTTGACGAATAACACTGCCCCAACCCTGTCTGCTCTTACAGAAGGGATTATCTCGGATGCAGGTTACTATCTCTTTGAACGAAGATCCAATAAGTTCGATCCTGTATTACCGCCGACAACACCAACTTTACTTGATCCTTCGGGTTCCCACACTTCGGTAAATCTTCACTCTCCAATAATTAGACTTTAAAATTAAATTGAAGATACAACAAATTCAACTGGCAGTGATTTTAAAAACTGCCGGTACAACTTACAGTAAAAAGTAAAACTCCACTTTAAAACAGCATAATGGAGTAACTGAAAAATTAAACAACGAACTAACCCGTGTCACAGCAAGGCTTTCCCGTTTTATAAATGTTGGAACAGGCCATCACATGACCTCCCCCTGGCAGGAAAATTACATCACCCCACCATCACAAGACCATTACATCATGCTCACCAGATACTCAATTACATCATGGTCATAAGACAGTCACAAGATACCCACGGGGTATGTAACACAATCAACCCCCAAAATGCAGCTCATGGAAGACAATTGCTCAGAGTTGCATCTTAAATCCAATCTACAATCCATGTTCACGTCTGCAGGCTGGCTGCTGTTAAAATTAGTATAGTTAAATTTAGTATTTGCTGTAACTCCAGAATATGCCCTAACTGTGGAGTTCACTCATAATTCCTGTGACCACATGCGTTTTTGCTGGGTTCCCTGGTTCCCTCCCATATTTCAAAGATGTCTTGTCTGGTGAGTGAATTGGCCACTGAGTTACACCTTGTGAAGATGGGTGGATGGGAAGTCAGGGGAAAGTTAGTGGGCATGAGAGAGAGATTGGGGTATAGAAGGAATGGTATTGATGCAAAACATTAAGTTTGAAATATATATGAGCAAATTATAGAATTTTACTTCCAGTACAAACAAGCTATTCAGTCCCTGATGGTCAAAAATCAACTGCAGATTTGTTTATTTTGGTTTATTATTGTCACATGTACCAAGACACAGTGAAAAGCTTTTCTTGCATACTGTTCCTACAGGTCAGATCATTACGCTGTGTATTGAGGTAGTACAAGGTAAAACAATAATAATGCATAATAACGTGTGACAGTTATAGAAAAAGTGCAGGGCAGGTAAGCAGTAAAGAACAGGATCAGAACGAGGGAGATTTTAAGGGCGAGTACATTTTGTTGTACTAGGGAACCATTTAAAACAGTGGGATAGAAGCTGTCCTTGAGTATAGATAAGGAACTCTAGATTTGAGCTCTGGACCAATATTTTGGGGTCAGGCATGTTTTGAATATGTAGTAAAATGTCTACTGATGAACTATTTCTAACTATGATCTAACTAAGCTCGGAACTGAATTAAGATCTGTACTAGCCTGCAGCTAATTAATCTACCAGTGCAATTTTTGCAATCTCAGCTGACAGCAATTTCAGTGTGTTCAAGTTGATAGCTTTCAAAGCAGTTTAGGATTCCTGTCCTTTAGCAGTAAATTTCAAACTCCCATCACTCATTGGAGCACATTTATTACCCTCAGTTCCCTTTTATTCTTGTAATTTATTTCTTGACCTCCCACAAGTTTATGAACTCCAAAAGTGAGCACCACTTTGGAGACACCTAGGTCTTTGAAATCACTTATCCATTACCAGGATGTGGGCAGGAGTTTGGTTGCCCACTAATACTGTGCTGGTACTATATAGTTTGCACCGCTGTGTCTCTCCAGGCTTCAGTTCTGTCCAGTAGTGTAATGGTTAGCACAAAACTTTGCAGTACCAGCAACCCAGCTTCAATTCCTGCCAATGCCTGTAAGGAGTTCGTATGTTCTTTCCATGACCATGTGGGCTTCCTCTGGGTTCTCTGGTTTCCTCCCACAGTCCAATGACCTACCAGCTGGCAGGTTAATTGGTCATTGTAAGCTGTCCTGTGGTCAGGCTGGGAATAAATCAGGGGACTGCTGGGTGGCATGGCTCGAAGGGCTTTGAAGGGCCTATTCAGCGCTGAATCTCAATAAATGATTTTTTTGGACCCTCTCTGCACCGCATGGCACATCAGGCAACAACCTTGTTTCTTAAGCATTTGAAGGTTTTTTATGAGGCTGAGTTGCTAGTTCAATGCTCAGCCTAGCACGGATGGAAAACGTGCAAGGAGGTGGCTGGATTTGAACCCAGGACCACTGATGTGGAGGCCACTACATCACCGGTTGGCACGATAAATCAACCGAACGACAAATAAATGAATAAATAAATATAAGCCAGAGAGGGGAGCAGATCCCTTCCCAATGGAAAGTTTGTAAGCCAGGTGTTTTCTTTTGAATGTATTAGCTTTTTACTTCGGATTTTATTTATACTTAATTAATAGTATTAAATTATGCAGCTGATGGGAATTAAACATATTTCTCTGTTATTAGTCTAGGCCTCTTTCTTGCAAGACCAGTAATATAATTAGCTGAGCGACTTGCTGTTGAAGGGCTACTTTATTTGATTTTCAAAGTAAAAATTAGTTTGTGGGCAGAAGGACCCAATGCAGTGTTATGAGTTTGCCATGTTTAGTTCACAGTCTGTAGTGGGTGAATTGATTCTGGAATCAAGGACATTGTTAGATATGTGGGTTATGACCAAAGGAAAAATGGCTGGAGTTGCTCAACACTTTAGTTCAAGGGTGTTTATTAGGCATGTCAAAAACCAAACTTAATAAAATTAAAGAAAATAGTGAAAAGAAAAAATTTTTTTACAAAAGATATCTGTCAGAAAATGCAATAGTAGCTCCATACTATTTTTGTTCAGTGTGAATTCCAAGCAGCCCCGATCTCTCTCTCTTACTGAGAGTGAAGAGCCCCATTAATTAGGCACCACAACATACGGTATCATCTTTAATTACCCACAGAGTTAAATTAAAATGACACCAGAAATAGAATATGATGCAGCCTAGAATGTAGTTACAATCATATTACAAAATAAACAGAATTACCTGCCTTAAGTACAGAATACAAACAACATATACACATTTACACATCCCCATTGCTGAAGAAATGTAATATTCCATCATTTTAGTGGGAAAGGCTCTATTGTGGGGTAATGTAATTGGTGAAAACGTTCATAATTCACAACTGTTGACAATGAGTTGGGGTCCAGTTTAAGAGGCTGGCTTGACGTGATGAAGTAATTACATTCAAAAACTTTTACTGTGCTTTGTGTTCAGTTTTTTAGCTGTTCAGTTAATGAGTTGCTATGTTTATTTTCTAAACATAAATTGCCTCCACCATTTGATTTGTGAAAACCTACTGTACATTGCTGACTCCAATGCCCTAGGACAATTCCAGATTTATTGAACATGTCAGCCAACGCAATCACTTTGAAATTGCTAGAGCTTTGGGGGCAAAATGCCGTCCCTTGGTTTGTACAAGCCGAGGCTTAATTTGTGCTGTGAGAAATCAACACTGATTACACCAATTATTTCAATAAGGCTGTGTCACTCAGTAATTCCATAGCTGCAAGAGCAATGAGAATGCTGGAGCATCCACCTGAACACAATAAATACCAATTCCTGAAAACTCACATGTTTTGGGCCATCAGAGTCCGAACGCACCAAACAGTTGCTCTCCTTGCTAAGTCTTGGCGATGCTAAGGACAACAGGCTGTCTCTCCTGGAAAATCACCATCCTTGTTTTGTTTTTAAAGAACTCTTCATGCAGAAAATACCCGATCAAGTTCGCATTACCCTCGCGACTGCACCCGTTATGGACTATAGGGAGCTTGCATCCATAATCTGAACACGTATCTCATCTCTGCACACTCTTCAAGTGCTTAAGCCGACACAGGTTGATTATTAACCCAGGTTAATATAAATGCCAATTTGGGTCGTCAAACATTGACTTTCTTAGCCACCGCATCCCAACAGAAGGCACAAAACTCCTTCCAACACAAATAGCTGCTGTAATGGATCTCTTACGGCCCCACACTACTAAAAAACGACAGGAGCTTTTAGTTATGGTGAATTTCTATTACTGCTTCATTCCGCAAGTTGCTGAACTTATGCTTCCCCGTATAGAGTGCTTAAAGACAATAACCCTAATCACATGCTTGACTGACCAGAGCATTTGAAAACACCGAACAAGCTCTTTCTAATGCAACCCTACTGGCGCACCCGCTTCCCAACACACCCATAGCCATTAACTGACGCTGTAAACTATGCTGTGGGTGCTGTACATGAACAGTTGGACGGAGATGTGTGGCAGCTGCTCACCTTTGTCAGCTAGCAGCTCTGACCCCCAAAAGGAAGTACAGCACATTAGTCTGTGAGCTTCTTGGTCCCTACCTGGCTGTGGGTCATTTTCATTTTCTTCCAGAGGGTCACCATTTCACAGCGTTGGTTGACCACAAGCCACTTGCGCACGCAATGGCCAAAATATCAGACCTTTGGTCTGCACGGCAGCAAAGTCACCCGGCTTACATATTGGAGTTCACAAATGAGATACAACTCATCAAGGAGAAGTATAATGCTGTGACTGATTGCCTCTCATGGCCAGCCGTTGAGGCCGTAAACAAAGGGGTTGACTATGCTGGCATTAAAGCCTACCAAGCTATTGATTAAGAGAGCCAGACTTACCAAAGAGCAGTCACGGGTCTGCAGTTGGCTGACATTAATTTTGGGGAAACTGGGGTTTTTTTTCTGTGAGATGTCTCAACTTGATGCCCTTGTCCCATAGTGCCCACAAACTGGAGACAGACTGCTTTCTACTCCACACACGGCCTCTCACATCTGAGCCAGAAGGGTGCACAGAAACTGGCTGAGCTGAAGTTTTTGAGGCTCAGCCGTGCGTGATTGGACTGCAGCCTGTGTGGAATGTCAGTGGGCAGACATTAACTGTCATGTCCAGGTGCCACTGGCACCTTTTGAGGTCCCTGAGTGATGGTTTGACCATGAAAATGTGGACCTTGTTGGTCCTCTTCCCCTCCCCTCTTTTGCACATGTTCCTACCTCCCATCATGGCATAAATACTCTTGGGTTCCTGTTGACTTACATTCCACCTCATTTGTTTTTATCCGCCATGATGCACACCAACATCCCTTTAGGACCCCTTACAATGGGACATTCCGTGTATTGGAATGGAGAGAAAAGACTCTTATCATAGTGTCACATGGAAAATGCTTTTGTAATGCAACAGGACAGGCAGCATCTATAGGAAGAAGTACAGCTGACGTTTCGGGCCAAGACCCTTCATCAGGTCTAAATGAAAGAAGAGATAGTAAGAGATTTGAAAGTGGGAGGGAGAGGGGGAGATCAGAAATGATAGGTGAAGACAGAGGGGAGGGATAAAGCTAAGAGCTGGGAAGTTAATTGGCAAAAGGATGCACAGCTGGAGAGGGAGAGGGTCATGGGATGGGATTATCATAGTGTAATGCCCTGGATAAGATTTCTGCTGTTATGCTGTAGTGTGGTGAACTACATATACCTGTCTGGACACGCCCCTTGCTGACTGCTCCTGTGGCTCCTCCCACAGACCTCTGTATAAAGGTGATCGAGGCCTGAGCCCGGCCTCTCAGTCTCCAGGATGTAGTATGGTGGTCACTCACTGCTTGTTCCTTCTTCCAGTCAATAAAAGCCGATATCTCGCCTTCACGTCTCAGAGTGAGTTATTGATGGTGCATCATGTAGATATTTCATTTTAGCGGTTTCTGCAAAAGCAATGTGTCCTGCTGGTGGAATGGTTTAGTTTTGGTTAGAGATAGGAAGCTCTGCTGTTCAAAGGAATGTTGTTTGAGCCAATCAGGATGATGGGATCTGCAGAACGTGCTAGGGAGAACGGTGCAGAAAGAGATGTGACATTGAGTTGGGGTTTACTTTATGAAGCTGATCTGACATGATGAGGGAACTTCGTAAAGTCCTCTTACCACACTTTGTATTCAGGTTTTTGGCCATTCAATAAATGAGCTGCTACTGTTTTTTTTTTCTAAACAAAGTTGCCTCCACCATTTCATTTGTGAAAACCTACACAATAAAGCCAACCTGAGTGCATCAGCTCAGTTTAGTACTCGTCATGTGAATATACCAGGGAAGACAGTGAAGTGCGTACACTAAACATTTGAATCGGGAGCAAGTTACAGCTTGTGATTCAGCTGGGAGCTCAGAGAATTCGACCGTTGCAGGTAGGATTTAAGCCTACCTGGTCAATACCTGTGGAGGAGGGGGAACTGCGCAGGCGCGAGTGACGTCAGCGTCGAGCGCGCACTTTAAAAGGCAGGACTTCTTTTCAGAGCGGGCAGCGGAGTCCGTGGAAGCAGAGTCCTGGGCTTTGGCTAAGTGGGCTTCGGCGTAAGGTTGTGTGATTGCTCGCTGAGGGGAAGAAGGTAAGGTCGCTAGGTGCTTTTTAGACATTCGATTAATCCAGTTCAGGTATGGGGGAGACGGTCAGAGCAGTGGTGTGCTCCGTATGCAGTATGTGGGAGGTCAGGGTCAACACAGTTGTCCCTGATGACCACACCTGCAAAAGGTGCGTCCAGCTGCAGCTCCTATCAGACCGAGTTAGGGAGTTGGAGCAGGAGCTGGATGAACTACGGATCATTCGGGAGGTGGAGGCAGAGATAGATAGGAGTTATCAGGAGGTAGTCACACCAAAAAACCAAGAAGTAGGCAGATGGGTGACGGTCCAGAGAGGCAGGGGGAGCAGGCAGAGAGAGCAGAGCATCCCTGCGGCCATTCCCATTAACAATAAATATACCATACTGGATACTGTTGATGGGGATGACCTACCAGGAATGAGTTGTAGTGGTCCTGCCTCTGGCACAGAGGTTGAACCCTCAACTAGAAAGGGGAGGAGGGAAGAGAAGAGAGTGATAGTTTTAGGGGACTCTATAGTTAGGGGGGCAGATAGGAGATTTTGTGGGGCAGATCGGGAGTCTCGGATGGTATGTTGCCTCCCTGGTGCCAGGGTCCGGGACATCTCAGATCGGGTGCAGGCTATTCTTGAGAGTGAGGGCATGAACCCAGATGTAGTGGTCCATGTAGGGACCAATGATGTAGGTAAGGTGAGTGAGGGGGTCCTGCTTAGAGAGTTCAGGGAGTTAGGAGTGAAGCTGAAAGGCAGGACCTCCAGGGTGACAATCTCGGGATTGCTACCTGTGCCACGTGCGAGTGAGGCGAAGAATAGAATGATTATGCACATTAATACGAGGCTGAGAGCATGGTGCAGGAAGGAAGGGTTCAGGTTTTTGGATAATTGGTCTTTGTTCCAGGGACATTGGGATCTGTTTCGAAGGGATGGTCTACATCTGAACCGGAGGGGTACTAACATTCTTGCAGGAGTATTTGCCAGTGCTGCTCGGGGGGGGGGGGGGTGGTTTAAACTAGATGTGCAGGGGGCAGGGATACAGATCCAGAGGGTTGGTCAGAAGGTGCATGGGGTTAAATGTGTACAAGGTTTGGGTGATCTTGAGAAGGTCATCAAAATTCAGGGTGCAATTTGCCCGACGGAAGTTCAAGGAGCTGCGTTAGGTACAGTAGACAGTGTTTTAAGCAAAGAGAGGAGGAATGGGCTAAGAATTCTATACTTGAATGCGCGTAATGTCAGAAATAAGATAGATGAGCTTGAAGCTCAGATGAAAATGGGGAACTACGATATTGTTGGGATAACGGAGACATGGCTGCAAGGGGATCAGGCCTGGGAATTGAGTGTACCAGGGTATACGTGCTATCGTAGAGACAGAAATATGGGAAGAGGGGGTGGGGTGGCCCTGTTGGTGAGGATTGAGATTCAGTCCTTAGCAAGAGGTGACTTGGGAACAGGGGAAGTAGAGTCTGTGTGGATTGAGCTGAGGAACAGTAAGGGTAAAAAGACCCTAATGGGTGTTGTGTACAGGCCCCCAAACAGTAGCATGGATATTGGGTACAAGTTGATTAGGGAGTTAACATTGGCATGTGCTAAAGGTAATGCAGTCATTATGGGAGATTTCAACATGCAGGTGGACTGGGAGAATCAGGTAGGTGCTGGACCCCAGGATAGGGAGTTTGTGGAGTGTCTAAGGGATGTATTTTTGGAACAGCTTGTGCTTGAGCCAATCAGGAACAAGGCTATTTTGGACTTGGTGATGTGTAATGCACAGGAATTGATAAGTGATCTTGAAGTAAAGGAGCCATTAGGAAGTAGTGATCATAACATGATAAGTTTTTATCTACAATTTGAGAGGGATAAGGGCAGATCAGAGGTGTCAGTGTTGCAATTAAATAAAGGAGACTACGGAGCCATGAGGGAAGAGCTGGCCAAAGTTAAATGGGCGGATGCCCTGGCAGGAAAGACAGTGGATCAGCAGTGGCAGATATTCTTGGGCATAATACAAAAGATGCAAATGCAGTTCATTCCAATGAGAAGGAAGGATTCAAAGAGGGGGAAGGGGCCACAGTGGTTGACAAAGGAAGTCAGAGATTGTATAGCATTAAAGAAAAAGAAGTATGACAGGGCTAAGATGAGTGGGAATACAGATGATTGGGAAAGTTTTAAGGAACAGCAGATCTTAACTAAAAAAGCAATACGGAGAGAAAAAATCAGGTATGAGCTCAGTCTAGCCAGGAATATAAAAGGGGATAGCAAAAGCTTTTTTAGCTATGTGAAGAGAAAGAAGATAGTTAAGAACAATGTTGGCCCCTTGAAGAATGAATTGGGAGAAATTGTTATGGGAAACAGGGAAATGGCAACAGAATTTAATGCATACTTTAGATCTGTCTTCACCAGGGAGGATACAAGCAATCTCCCAGATGTATGGATGGGCCAGGGTCATAAGATATCAGAGGAATTGAGACAGATTGACATTAGGAAAGAAACTGTGATGAGTAGACTGGTAGGGCTGAAGGCTAATAAATCCCCGGGTCCAGATGGTCTGCATCCGAGGATTCTAAAAGAGGTGGCTCAGGAAATTGTGGATGCATTGGTAATCATTTTCCAATGTTCCTTAGATTCAGGATCAGTTCCTGAAGATTGGAGAGTGGCTAATGTTGTCCCACTTTTCAAGAAGGGAGGGAAGGAGAAAACAGAGAACTATCGCCGTTAGCCTAACATCAGTCGTGGGGAAGATGCTTGAGTCCATTATTAAGGACGAAATAGTGGCACATCTAGATGGCAGAAATAGGATTAGGCCGAGCCAGCATGGATTTACCAAGGGCAAATCATGCTTGACTAATCTGTTGGAGTTTTTTGAGGGTGTAACAAGGATGTTAGACGAGGGTAAGCCAGTAGATGTTGTGTACCTAGATTTTCAGAAGGCATTCGATAAGGTGCCACATAGGAGATTGGTGAGTAAAATCAGAGCTCATGGCATTGGGGGCAGGGTTTCAACATGGATAGAAAACTGGTTGGCAGATAGAAAGCAAAGGGTAGCAGTGAATGGGTGTTTCTCAGACTGGCTGGAGGTGACTAGTGGGGTACCACAGGGCTCCGTATTGGGACCACAGCTCTTTACGATTTATGTCAATGATTTAGATGAGGGCATTGAAAAGTATATCAGCAAGTTTGCTGACGATACTAAACTGGGTGGCAGTGTGACATGCGAAGAGGACGTTAGGAGAATACAGGGAGACTTGGATAGGCTGAGTGAGTGGGCAGATACTTGGCAGATGTCATTCAATGTGAATAAATGTGAAGTTATCCACTTTGGAAGCTGGAACAAGAGGGCAGAGTATTGTCTGAATGGTGTAGAGTTAGGTAAGGGAGAAATGCAAAGAGACCTAGGAGTCCTAGTTCACCAGTCAATGAAGGTGAATGAGCAAGTGCAACAGGCAGTGAAGAGGGCAAATGGAATGTTGGCCTTTGTTACAAGGGGAATTGAATACAAGAGCAAGGATGTTCTTTTGCATTTGTACAGGGCCCTGGTGAGACCACACCTGGAATATTGTGTACAATTTTGGTCTCCAGGTTTAAGGAAGGACATTCTGGCAATTGAGGAAGTGCAGCGTAGATTCACTGGGTTGATTCCTGGGATGGCAGGGCTGTCTTACGCAGAGAGATTGGAGAGATTGGGCTTGTACACGCTGGAATTGAGGAGATTGAGAGGGGATCTGATTGAAACGTTTAAGATAATTAAAGGATTTGATAGGATTGAGGCAGGAAATATGTTCCAGATGTTGGGAGAGTCCAGTACCAGAGGGCATGGATTGAGATTAAGCGGTCAGTTATTTAAAACAGAGTTGAGGAAGAGTTTCTTCTCCCAGAGAGTTGTGGAGGTGTGGAATGCACTGCCTCGGAAGACGGTGGAGGCCAATTCTCTGGATGCTTTCAAGAAGGAGCTAGATAGATATCTGATGGATAGGAGAATCAAGGGATATGGGGACAAGGCAGGGACTGGGTATTGATAGTGAATGATCAGCCATGATCTCAGAATGGCGGTGCAGACTCGAGGGGCCGAATGGTCTACTTCTGCACCTATTGTCTATTGTCTATTGTCTATAAATGTAACAGCAGCAGAATAACAAGGGAACAAGGGTGTGTGCGTGTGTGCGTGTGTGTGTGTGTGTGTGTGTGTGTGTGTGTGTGCACGCACGTGCCCCCCCCCCCAGGGGTAATTTACAGTGGCTGTTTATACTCCCTTCCATCAATGCTGCCTGACTTGCTGAGTTCCTCCAACAGGTACCTGGTAGTCTGAGAGTCAGCCTGTAGTGTTCCAGTTTCTGAGGTAGACTTAAGAAAAACACCCTCATTTTTTGTGTGCTCTCTTCCAAACCAAAGTTCAGCAAAGTCTCCATAAACCTCATTTGCACTCTTTTCAGCCTGTGGTTTGTTCACCACAACACTGCACGCTGCTCTAACATGCTTTTATAAAATTCCAGTGTCATCTTCTTTTATTTTAATATTCCATCTCTCAACTGGCATAGAAGGTCTCGTGTCCCTGCTTAACCAACATCGACTGGTCCTGCTATCTCATGGAATTTTCAAGCCTCGATCCCCCAGGTCCCCAGCTCAGGGAGTCTCGCTGTGGGATCAACAGGATCTGACATCTGTGTGGGCAGGAAGCACAAAGGATCAGTGAGTCCAGAGTTTGAGGCCTGGAGTTAAGGATCCCCCTATCAGTGGGTCATATTCTTGTCTATCCTGACCTAAACCTGAGGGCTGGGTCCCAGTGCAACATGACTTTCCTTTCGGGAGTATAATGTTCCATTGCTCTTTGTAGACTGGAGTTTTGTGAAGAGGGAGTGGAGATAGATGCAAGGGTCCGTGACTTGGTTCATCCCCAGCAGCTACATCACAACATCACAGTGGGCTCTCTGATCAACTGGCTGACACACACACCAAGGCGAACATCGAGTGCTGCTGGAAGGTCATCAGCTCAGTGAATGAAGCCCTTTCATCTGCCTGAAAGGTGGCCTTCCAGCACTGTGAAATACCTATGAGGCAATGTTGCAGACTGACACAGTCCAGACTGCGGGAGTATATGCTAAGCGATGCATTCAAGCTTGCTGATGCCAATGCAAAGGCTCTGTGAGGAAGGACCACGTTCTAGGTTCCTTCTGCTGCTGCATATGGAAGTACAGGTTTGGCTAGGGAAGAACAAGGAATGGGTATTGTCTCAAAGAGCCACTACGTGCCAATGGTGTTATGTGGTGTTTGTGTTTTTTGTGGAGGACTTTGCACTATTGAATGTAATGACCATAAATGCACAAGATTTTTGCACTGGTTAGTCCTTTGTATATCACAAGACCTGGTTATGCCACCGCTGACACCTGGCAGACAGTCTCTGAAGAGTATTGATAATGGCTGGGGTCATCCATCTTGTAAAGACACTAGGCAGAAGAAGGCAATGGCAAACCACTTCTGTAAAAAAAATTTGCCAGGAAAAATCATGGTCATGGAAAGTCCACAATTGCCCACATCATACGACATGGCACATAACGAACGAAGAATTCCTTTGTTTAGATTTTTTTTTATTCTGAGTGAAGACAGCTTTTTAAATACAGTACATTAAAAATACTATTCAATTGTACGCAATGGGACAGGCATCATGTGCTGCTGAGGATCATCAAATCAGTGAAAGCCGTCCTTTCCTCTTCCTGAAACTTGTTGAGAAAGGAATACCGCTACCTGGTGCAGTGCAAACTGCAGGAATCAATGCTGAAGGATGCACCGAAGCTCGATGCAACCAATGGAATGGCTTCATGGAGAAGGACCACAGTTTGGTCTTCTTCCTCTACTTGTTAGAGAGGCGCCTGGGTTGGGTGGAGAATTAGAATCAGATTTAATATCACTGGCATATGCCATGAAATTCATTGTCTTTGCGGCAGCAGTACAATGCAATACATAATAATAGAAAAAAACACGTGAGTTACAGTAGATATATACATATATATATAATTAAGTAAGTAGTACAAAAATGCATGAATTACAGTATGTATATACTGTATACTACAATTAAAATTGTAGTGAGGTTGTGTTCATGGGTTCAATGTCCATTCAGAAATCATATGGCAGAGCGGAAGGAGCTATTCCTGAATCATTGAGTGTGTACCTTCAGGCTTTTGTACCTCCTTCCTGAAATGTTGAGCTGGTGTGTCGCAGCAGGGGATTATTCCTATTCACCTGGGTAATCTCCCTATTACCATCATTTCTAATGATGTCAGTTGCATAACAGATAGCATTGAGGCAGCGTAACTGCTCATATTGGTCAATTATAGTTTCAGTCACAATCTCAGCAAACTGGACATTCAGATCCACCATCCACCCGTCTTTAGATTTCTAAAATCTTCATATTTCTTAATAATCAACTGGGGATCTGAGTTTCCAGATTGGGGATCGACATGAGTGGTGATAGTTAAAAAAAGGAAACTACTACTAAATGTATTGGCTATGAATGTAAAAGGCTTTGCACTTTGTGTATTTTTTATTATGAATAATGTTTATTTTTGAAAGGTATTGCTCCATTGCTAAGCTCAGTCTGTCAGGTATAAGTATCCGGCACTCAAAACTTCATGGACTTCCACACTTTGTATGTCCGAGACTTCTTGAGATGGTTCCCTTGGTGACCACCAACTATGATGCAACTCAGTGTCATATTATTAGATGTTCCCGCTATATCTGAAGTATCACTTGCTTTGAAAGTGAGTAATTGAAAATAAATCCACGGGGCTCTGACAGTTGTCATGTAATGCAGCCTTTGAATGTTCTAATATCTTTCAGGGTATGTTTATATGTTTTTTCCTTTCTGTGAAAGTAAATAAAAATGATAGATCTCTGAAATTGCACTGTGGTGTTTGTATTATGAGGTAAAATCTAGAGTTATCTAGACTAAAATAATGTACAAGAGAGCAAAGGCTTAAGCTGAAAGGAAGGAGCTTTAAAGAGGATAGAGTCATAGAATCATTAAAAAGTACAGCACAGACAGGCCCTTCTGCCCATCTAGTCCATGCCAGACTATTTTAAACTGCCTTCTCCCATTGACCTGCACCGGGACCAAAGCCCACTATTCCGCTACCTTCCAGTTACCTATGCAAACTTCTCTTAAACATTGAAATTGAGTTTGCATGCATCACTTGTGCTGGCAGTTCGTTCCACACTCTCACAACCCTCTGAGTGAAGAACTTTTCCCTGATGCTCTCCTTAAACTTTTCACCTTTCATCCTTAAATCGTGATTTCTGGTTGTAGTCCCACCTAACCTCAGTGAAAAAAGCCTGCTTGCATTTACTGTATCTATGCCCTTCTTAATTTTGTATACCTCCATCAATCTCCCCTCAATCTTCTAATTCCTAAAAATAAAGTCCTTACCTATTAAATCTTTTCTTATAACTCAGGTTCTCCAGACCTCCCAACATCCTTGTAAATTTGGTCTCTACTCTATCAGCCTTATTTACATCTTTCCTGTAGGTAGGTGACCAAAACTGCACACAATACTCCAAATTAGGCCTCACCAACGTCTAACACAACTTCAAAATTACACCTCATCTGATTTATGACGACCAAAGTGCCAAAAGCTGTTACAACCCTATCTACCTGTGACCACTTTCAATGAGTTATGGACCTGTATTCCCAGATCCCTTTGAGATCTGAAGGGTAAACATTTACACAAAAAAGTGATTGATTTCTGGAATGCACTGCCAGAGGAGCTAATGGATGCAATCACTGTGTTTCGGAGATATTTAAATAGGTAAGGCATAGATGGTGGTAGTCCTAATGCAGGCTAATGGGATCAGTGTTGAACAATGTTCAAAAAGGTCAGCAGAGGTGTGATGGGCCAATGGGCCTGTTTCTATCCAGTACAACTACTGGACTCTACGATACGGTGGAGGCAGAGTCATAGACATTGAATGATGTCTTTACTGCAATAAAACATTTTGGACAAAAATTGACACTGAACTACATGAAGTAACATGAGGCAGACAAGCAAAACTGTGGTTCTAAAGACAGACTGAAAAGGCAGGGCATCAGGAGGTGAGAGTTGGGCCTATTTTGCTCACTCTTCCACGATGTTTACTCCTCTCTCTGAGTCTGTGAGCCTGCTTCAGCTGCTCTGGGTTTTGTGTCTGTGAGCTCTGTGATGATTTGCCCTGCTACATGATGAAATGAGGCTGAGACTATGGGTCTGCTCTGGGTTTCGTGACTTTGGATTCAATTTCATTCAGAATGCCTTTGCTTGCTTTTATCATGACTTGTATTCTTTCCGTCTCTGTGCATTAGGTGTTGGCCTTTCTTTAAACTGGCTTCTTTTGTGTTTCGTGTTTTGTGGCGACTTGTAAGGAAGCAAACCTCAAGGTTGTATGTATAATTTCAACATACTTTGATAATAAATGTACTTTGAACTGTGAACTTGTTAAAACATGGAATGAGGGCATTTAGCTCACACCCAGCAGAGCAGACCTATCAGTAGAATTGCCCCCTCCTTATTTCCCAGTATGTCATGAGCCCTGCGGCCTCTGCAGCTTGCCTTAGAACATTGGGCTTCTAGGTTCCGTGAGCACCTATACTTACCAATAGATGTCTTAACTGGAGTTATTAAGTCCTTGTGCTTTCTGCTTAACTTAGTCAAGTTAATTGTGACTGGCTCGGGTTTTGCACATGCTATGGCTACTTAAAGTGGACTCTCGTTTAGTGCGGGACTCAGAGAACTTTTCTGGAGTATGATTTGTCTTGCGGTGTTGCTCGATTGTGCCTCTGCAGATCTGTTGGCGTTCCCAATTCCAGCCTCTTGCTTCCATCTCTACGTGGAGATTCTGCTGCATCTGGTTGAGTTGTTGCCTGCGCTCACCATGACAGAGTCTGCTGTTTCTCCTCACTTGGGGTGAGTCATTGTCAGCTCTCACTGTGACTCTGCACCCCCGAACTTATTCTCTCTTGCACATGCACACAACTCTGTAATTCATTTGCTATTCATCTTACAGCAGCCAATTCACCTGCTGTAACATCTTCAGAATCTGGGAGGCACCTAGACCAGACAGTGGAAGCGAAAGTGTCTACAAGAAGAACACGCAAACTCCATGCAGACAAAACCTAAGGACAGGATTGAATCTAAGTCACTGGAACAATGAGGCAGCTGCACTAATTGTTGCTTCACAAGAAAGAAAGGAAAAGTGAGATGGACAGTTGGAGATCTTTAGAAGTGGAACCTCAGAGAAGAGAATGTGGACTGCTGGGAGTGATTAAGATTGGGAAAGCAGAAAGGATGGAAATGAAGGAATTTAGTGATCTTAGGTTGTTTGAGTTTCAGGGCTATAGATAAGGATGGGTGAGATCTTGAAGGGATTTGAACACAAGGAACACAGCATAGGTTAGTTTACTGCCCATTATGCTGCTGTTGTTTAGACCAGCAATGAAGGTTCTCCATCTCTGTCTGTTCTTGGCCATATACTTTCACACACAGGTATGGAAGTATTCTTCATTGCTGTTGCTGTAACAATTTTGTTTGACCAGTCAGGGTTGTTGGCCCAGAACTGAATTCCCAAATCTGGAGGACTGGTGGACCGCTCTTAGCCTGGCCTCTACCCTTTGACCTGTTGACTGGAACTGGAAGAAATCTGGATCATCTGGGAGGCAAAGGCAGTGATAGATAAGACTTATAGAAAGGTAGTTACATCCAAGGTACAGGATACAGGAAACTGGGGGTAAGTCAGGAAGGGGAAAGGAGTTAAAGGGAGCCAAGAGTCAAATGATAAAGCCCTGACATCAGCCAGCATAGCTCTCTGGATCATTGAGGTACACAAGCCTCCAATCCCTATGAGGAGATTGTGGTCCTCTTGGAGGAAGGCACCTAATAGAATTGCTATCCATGTGGAGTTTGCAAGTTCTCCCTCTAACTATTACAGTGACTGGGAGGACTTGCAAACTCAAAACAGTCAGTGCCTGAGGTCAGAACTCAACCTCCAATGATTCAGGTTGAATTCTGACCTCAAGTGTTGTCTGTGTGGAGTTTGCAAGTTCTCGCTGTGACTGCATTAGTTTCCTCCAGGTGCTCCATTATCCTCACACCTCCCGAAGACGTGCTTGGCAGGTGATCTGAAAATGATAGAAGATTAACTTTAATTGTCACATGTATATTGAAACATACAGTGAAATGCGTTGTTTCTGTCAATCAAATCAGTGAGGATTGTGCTGGGGGCAGCCAGAGAGTGTACCGTGCTTCCAGTGACAACATAGCATGCCCACAACTCACTAACCCTAACCACGGATTTTTGGAATGTGGGTGGGAGGAAGCCACTGCATCCAGAGGAAGCCTATGCAGCCACGAGGAGAATGTACAGACTCCCGACAGACAGTGCTGGGAAACAAACCTCGATCTTCCAGGTCTCTGTAAGGTCATTCCTCCCCTCCCCACAATATCCAGAGTTATTTGCCTGTTGTTGAGGGGAGTGGCCCCTTTATCTCCTTTCCCCTTCCTGACTGTCACCCAGTTTCCTGTGTCCTGCACCTAGGGTGTAACTGCCTCTCTATATGTCCTATCTATCACCCCTTCAGCCTCCCGAATGATCCGGAGTTCATCCAGATCCTTAACGCAATTTGTTAGAAGCTGCAGCTGGATGCACTTCTCGCAGATGTAGTCATCAGGGACACTGGAGATCTCCCTGGGGTCCGACATCCCGCCGAAGGATGATTCCACTATCCTGCCTGTCGTCTCTACTGTCCCAGCTGAGAATATATAAAGAACAGAATGAAAAAAACTTGAGCTTTTCTTTCCTTTGCTTTCTCTGATTGAAGTCTCCCTTCATTGGAGCCTCGAGGAGCTAAAGCCTCAAGATTACCACTCAGGCAATGGTCACAGTGATGATGGCTGCTGTGCTTGCCCCTGCTGTCCTTTAATTTCCTCTTGCTAATCATTCCCAAATGCTGATCAGTCACTGGTCAAAGCTCTTTCTCGCTGTACCGACCCGCTGCTGCCTTTTATCCTCAAGCGGTGGACCTGATTGAAGTCCCCTCCTCTCAAAAGTTTCGAAGGCCAGATTCTCCCCTGGTCAAACCTACCATTAACTGAGGGGTCATGGTCCCCAGGTTGGGGAACACTGCGCTAGTGTATCGCTGAGGAAAAATTGATGGGAACCTTGGGGGAATAAAATGGGTGTTTGATGGTCAGTATGACATCAATGGGCCGAAGCATCTGGTCTCTTGGTGGATGAGAATTTTAAGTTTGAGGAGTTTGTGGACAGACACCAATAATAGCAATGAGTAATAGGAGTGGATATGGCGGAGATGTGGCAGATGGGAAACATTTCGCAGCAAAATCAAAATGTATTGACGTGCTTGATCGAAGCTGAACTTGATTCAAGTGTAACTTGTTCTGCATTTAGACAGGGACAAGCTGCTGGTTCAATGATAGAGGACTGATGTCAGCAATGTCATCCTCTAACACAGATCAGAGGGCATAGTGTTAATACCGGATATCTGCTTAAAATTGGTCTGAGTCCTTGGATTTTATCTAATTTCCTGAGTTCTGATGGAAATAAATCAATACTAAAAGCTGAAAATATTAAGTTGATTCTGCACTTAAAAAAAAATCAATAATTAGGACACAGTTGGGCCAATGGCAAAAGAAGACTAATTCGGAAAATTTCCAGTGTTCAATATCAATTATGTGAAAACAATTGTTGGTGTATTTTTTCCTTTTTTTTAGTTTCCAGAAGAAGATGACACCAATGCGCAACATGACCAAGGGCAGCATCCTTCAGCTGGTTCACAAAACTACTACTCCCATTTCTTTTATGACTTCTTTTTCTTTCAAATGTGGTTCTACTACTGGTGGAGCCTGTGATCTACATTTTGTTGGCGCGTTTTTGGGCCGATTGAGTGATCTGGCGCTTTGCTGCCCCTGTTGGGGTTCGGTGAGGTTTCCAGCCAAGCGTGTGGCCTCAACGCCGAGAAGCCTACAGTCGACTCCATTTCTCGCCAATCTTGCTGATTAAAGCATCCAAAGGAGATTGAAATCAACCAGAACGAGAGCAAAAAGTGGGCAGGTCTTCAGCGTATTCTACATGCGTATGTCCGGTTAGAGGACATACCTCTCTCCCTCTTGCTCGATGCTGCTGGAGGTACTGAAATCCTGGGTCTTGGGCAGGTTTAATCGACGATATTAGTGGATTGGACTCTGTAGTTCACGTTATGATGTGTTTCTGGTTTCTGGTCACTCCTTTTTCTGTTGCTATTTTGTGAGATTTTGATCAGGGCAGCCTACAGGTACTGACCAACACAGCACTAGGTTGAAATTAAATGAATGTGTGGACTCTTTCAATGACTTTGCAGGGTGGTGTTTTATATTCCGTGTTTTTCACTTTTTTTCACCACCTACACAATTTGTTATTTTTTGCACACTGGGGGTTTGATGTCTTTGTTTGAAAGTGTTCCATGGTTTTCTTGTTTTGTGGGGAAGATGTATCTCAGGGCGCATACTGCATATGTATTACGATAATAAATGTACATTGAATCTTTGAATCTTATCAAAATGATCAGACCCTGGTAATTCATTGTGTTGATAATCAAATTGCGGACAATTTGCGCATTGGCAACTCAGGGTATTAACAAATCAAGCTGCTGACAATTCAGGATGTTTACAGTTCAGGTCATTGTCAATTCAGAGTGTTTGCAATTCAGAGCGAAGACCACTGAGGGTGGTGACAATTGAGGATGCTGAATTGTCAGGGGTCTGACAATTCAGGCTGTTAACAAGTCAAGTTGCACCCAGTTCAGGTAGTTTTCAGTTTAGGGCACTAACAATTCGGGATGCTGTCAATCCATTTTGCTGATAATTCGGGATGCTGACAATTCAGTGTGTTTACAGTTCAGAGTGTTTGCAGTTCAGAGTGCTGCCAAGATAAGGCGCTGACAATTCAGGGCACAGAGAGTGGTAAGGGTATGGAATGCACTGCCTGGGGCAGATGCACTAAGTGGCCACTTTATGAGGTACACCTGTACGCTAACTCGTTAACACAAATATAAAATTTGCTGATTATGTGGCAGCAACTCAATGCATATAGGCATGCAGAAATGGCCAAGGAGTTTGGTTGTTGGTCAGACCAAACATCAGAATGGTGAAGAAATGTGATCTAAGTGACTTTGACCATGGAATAATTGTTGGTGCCAGACGGGGTGGTTCAAGCTTCCCAGAAACTGGACATCTCCTGGGATTTTCATGCACAACAGTCTTAAGAGCTTTCAGAGAATTGTGTGAAAAACAACCGAAAAAATAACATCCAGTGAGTGGCAATTCTTTGGGTAAAAACGTTTTGTTAATGAGAGAAGTCACAGGAGAATGGCCTGATTGGTTCTAGCTGACAGGAAGATGACAGTAACTCAATTAACCACATGTCAGAACAGTGGTGTGCATGTCAAAACTTGAAATGGATTGGGCCACAGCAGCAAAAGACCATAAGACCCAAGACTATAAGATCTAGGAGCAGATATTTAGCCCATTGAATCTGCTCCACTATATCACCATGGCTGATTTACTTTCCCTCTCAGCCCTAATCTCCTGCCTTCTCACTGTATCCCTTCACTCCCTGACCAATCAACCACTTCATTAAATATATTCATGACTTGCTCTCCACAGATACCTGTGGCAATAAATTCCACTGATTTACCATTCCCTGGCTAAAGAAATTCATCTTCATCTCTATTCTAAAAGGATGCCCCTCTATTCTGAGGCTGTGTCCTCTGGCCCTAGACTATTCCACCATTGGAAACATCCTCACCACATCCATTCTGTCAAGGGCTTTTACCATTTGATAAGTTTCAATTAGGTCACCTCTTGTTCTCTGAATTCTCATGAGTACAGGCCCAGAGCCATCAAATACTTTTCATATGACAGGCCATTCAATGCTGAAATTATTTTCATGAACCTCTTTTGAACCCTCTCCAGTTTCAGCACATCCTTTCTAAGACCAGGGGCTTAAAACCGCTCACAGCACTCCAAGTGAGGTCTCACCAGTGCTTTATAAAGCCTCAACGTTACATCCTTGCTCTTCTATTCTAGTCCTTTTGAAATGAATAATAACAACACATTTTCCTTCAGCAGCACAGACACAACCTGCAAATTAACCTTCAGGGAATCCTACACAAAGACTCCCAAGCCCCTTTGTGCCTCATAGTTTTGAATTTTCTCTCCATTTTGAAAATAATCTACACTTTTATTTCTTCTACCAAAGTGCATGACCATACACTTCCCGATACTATATTCCAACTGCCAGACTTTTGCCCATTCTCCTAATCTGTCTAAGTCCTTCTGTAGTCTCACTATTTCCTCAAAACTACCTACCCCTCCACCTACCTTCATTTTGTCTGCAAACTTTGCAACAAAGCCATCAATTCCATCATCCAAGTCATTGACATATAATGTAAAAAGAAGCAGTCCCAATATAGACCCTGTGGAACGCCACTATTCCCTGGCAGTCAATCAGAAAAGGTTCCTTTTATTCCCACTCATTACCTCCTGCCAATCAGCCACTGTTTTATCCTTGCTAGAGTCTTTTCTGTAATACCAGGGGCTCTTAACTTGTTAAGCAGCCTCATGTGTAACACCTTGTCAAAGACATTCTGAAAATCCATGTAGACAGCATCATCCAATTCTCCTTTGTCTATTGAGCTTGTTATTTCTTCAAAGAATTGCAACAGATATGTCAGGCCAGATGCTCCCTTGAGGAAACCATGCTGACTATGGCTTATTTTATCAAGTGCTTCTGAGTACCCAAGACCACATCCTTAACAATTGACTTCAACATCTTCCCAACCACAGAGGTCAGACTAACCAGCCGATAACTTCCTTTCTTCTGTCTCTCTCTTCTTGAAGAGAGGGTTGACATTTGGAATTTTCCATTCTTCTAGAACCATGCCAGAATCTCAAGATACTTGAAAGATCACTATTAATAACTGCACAATCGTTCACCAAAATTCTTTTAGAACTCAGGGGTGTATACCATCTGTTCCAGCTGACTTACCTACCTTTAAATAATGAAGGAGATGTCCTCCTTTTTCAAACCACATCCTCTCACCACCTTACCAGGGATACAGTTCCTCTTATCCTCACCTTCCACCCCACAAGCCTCCGTGTCCAGCACATAATTCTCCAAAACTTCCACCACCTCCAACGGGACCCACCACCAAGCACGTCTTTCCCTCCCCACCCCCCACTTTCGGTCCCTTCTTATGCGACTCCCTTGTCCATTCATCCCTCCCCACGGTCCTCCCTTCTGGCACTTATCCATGCAAGCAGAACAAGAGCTACACCTGCTCCTACACCAACTCCCCTCACTACCATTCAGGGCCCTAGACAGTCCTTTCAGCTGAGATGACACTTCACCAATGCGTCTCTTGGGGTCATATGCTATGTTTGGTGCTTCCGGTGTGGCCTCATGTATATCAGTGAGACCCGGTGTAGATTGGGAGACCCCTTTGCCGATCACCTACACACCGTCCACCAGAAAAGGTGGAATTTCCTAGTGGCCACCCATTTTAATTCCACTTCCCATTCCCATTCCGATATGTCCATCCATGGACTCCTCCAGTGTCGTGATGAGACTACACTTAGGTTGGAGGAACAATACCTTATATTCTGTTTGGGTAGCCTCCAACCTGATGGCATGAATGTTGAGTTCTCAAATTTCAGGTAATGCTCCCACCCCACTCCCTTTCACTATTTCCCATCCCTTTTCCCTCTCTCATCTTATCTCCTTGCCCGCCCATCACCTCTCTCTGGTGCTCCTTCCCCTTTTTCTTTTCTCCATGGCCTTCTGTTTCCTTCACCAATCAACTTCCCAGCTCTTCACTTTATCCCTCCCCCTCCAGGTTTCACCTATCACCTTGTGCTTCTCTTCCCCCTTCCCCACCTTTTAAATCTACTCCTCGGCTTTCTTTTCTCCAGTCCCGCCGAAGGGTTTCGGCCCCAAATGTCGCCTGTACTCTCTTCCATAGATGCTGCCTGACCCGCTGAGTTCCTTCAGCATTTTGTGTGTGTTGCACGATGCATATCTCCCCATCATCAGTGGCTCCCTGCATGTAGCGCTGCCTCAAGAAGGCAACATCCATCATTGACCATCCCTACCACCTGAGCCAAGGTACAGTACTGTGCAAAATCCTTAGGCACATTACTGTAGTAATTTTATGTACTGCTCTATACTGCTGCCACAAGAAAAAACAAATTTCATGTCTTGTGTGAATGATGATAAACCTGATTCTATTGTGCACTGAGACTGGGAAAGGGTCAGGGAGAGGGGAACCATGGTTGGGAGAAGAGAGGAAGCAGGAAGCACCAAAGTGCTATGTAATGATCAATAAACCAATTTGTGTGTGTTGCTCGGATTTCCAGCATCTGCAAATTTTCTCTTGTTTGTAATCGGACTACCTTTAGATCTTTTAGTTTCCCAAAAACCTTCTTCCTCGTAATGGCAATTTCACACACTTCTGATCCCTGACAATCTGGAACTTTCACCGTACTGCTAGTGTCTTCTGCGGTGAAGACTGGTGCAAAATACTTATTTGGTTCGTCCATCTATTCCTTGTCCCGCATTATACAGGAAGTACCTAATAAAGTACCTAATAATTTGGATTAAAAATTGGCTTAAAGGAAGAAAGCAGAGGGTAGTTGTGGAAGGAAAGTATTCTGCCTGGAGGTTGGTGACTAGTGGAGTGCCACAGGGATCTGTCCTGGGACCCCTGCTAGTTGTGATTTTTATAAATGACCTGGATGTAGAGGCAGAAGAATGGGTGAGTAAGTTTGCGGATGACAGGAAGATTGGAAAAGTTTTGGATGGAGCTGAAGGTTGTCAAAGGTTACAAGAGGATATAGACAGGCTGCAGAGTTGGGCAGAAAAATGGCAGATGGAGTTTAATCTGGATAAGTGTGAGGTGATGCATTTTGGAAGGACAAACCAGAAGACTGAGTACAGGATTAATGGTCAGTTACTTAAGAGTGTGGATGAACAAAGGGACCTTGGGGTTCAAATCCATATATCCCCCAAGGTCGCTACACAGGTTGATAGGGTAGTTAAAAAGGCCTATGATCTATGGGCTGCTAGGCTTCATTAACAGGGGGATTGAGTTCAAGAGTAGAAAGGTCATATTGCATCTCCACAAATCTCTGGAGAGACCGCACTATTGCATTCAAAGTATTGTGTTCAATTCTGATCACTTCATTATCAGAAGGATGTGGAAGCTATGGAGAGGGTGCAGAGGAGATTTACCAGGTTGTTGCCTGGTTTGGAGAACAAATCATATGAAGCAAGGTTAGCAGAGCTGGGACTTTTCTCTTTGGAGATTAGGGGACTTGGTAGAGGTCTACAAGATTATGAGAGACATAGATAGGGTGGATAGTCAGTACCTGTTTCCCAGGGCACCAATAGCAAACACCAGAGGGCATATGTACAAAATTAAGGAAGGGAAGATTAGGGGATACATCAGGGGTAAGTTTTTTTACACTGAGGGTTGTGAGTGCCTGGAATGACTTGCCAGGGATGGTGGTGGAGGCTAAAACATTAAGGGTATTTAAGAGCCTCTTGGACAGGCACATAGATGAAAGAAAAATAGCTATGGGGTAGTGTGGGTTTAGTGCTTTTTTTAAAGGATTATATGGGTCGGCACAACATGGAGGGCTGAAGGTCCTGTACTGTGCTGTAGTGTTCTATGGTTCTATGGTTAAAGTGGCACTGAGTGTACATTAGGAAGATGTAAGAGACATTTAGACAGGCACATGGATGTAAGAAAAATAGGCTCTATGTAGGAGGGAAATGTTAGATTAATCTTGGAGTAGGTTATAAGGTCAACACAATAAGTGGACTGAAGGGCCAATTGTGTACTGTATAGTTCTATTCCCTGGATTGGATTTTTACGCCATGGATTGGGGACATAAATAATACATTTTTGCACTATCAAATAACCATTTTCACACTAATTCAACAGCATTTCCAGTTTATTCCCCTCACTTTTCCATCATTGTCCCTCAAGTCTTACCACTCAACTATACACTACTGAGTCTTGAAAGAGGACCATCAGCCCATCAAGTCCGAGCGGACTTCCAATCAGCATTTATACCAATCTTACACGAGACTATTTTATTCTTCCAACATTCCCATCACAACCCACCTGCGTGCTCCCCCCTCCCTCAACCCCGCCATCTTCTATTATCTTCATTCTCACCAGGGACAATTTGCTGTGACCTATCAAGCTGCATGTCCTTAAGATGTGTGAAGAAACTGGGGGTGTCACAACCATGGACTCTGCTTTGTGGTCTACGTGCCCTCGTAGGCAGGCTGTGCAACAGGTTCAGCAATTGTGCTTTTGAGTATGTATATTGCAGCTAATTACTGTCTCATTATGATGATATTAAATTCCCTTCTTGTTGTTACACTCCCTGCTTACCTTTGTCCTTGTCCAGGACTGACGCTGTAGCGAAGCAGTATTGTTTAATATTTAGTTATTGCTTCCATCTGCAGTGTTAACATTAACTTTCAGTTTGAGTGCTTTAGTTAATGGTCCTGTTGGCCTAGCGATTATTGATTTTCACTTTTCCCTTAAATTATGCAAAAGTACTTATTAAAATCAGTAAGCTGTCAACCTCTCTCTCTCTCTCTCTCTCTCTCACACACACACACACACACACACCATCACCCTGTAATACTGTGGAGGCTGAAGGAATATCGCTTTGGAACAACAGAGTCTTTGAAGAAGTGTCTTTATAGAGGAGTCTTTGTAGGGGTGGCTGGATTCAAAGTTGAAAGGTTCATTCATTATCAAAGTATGTATGCAATACACAACTCGGAGATTCATCTTCTCCAGATAGCCATGAAACAAAGCAAAACATGGAAGTCTTTCAAAGAAAAACATTAACCCATCCCCCGCAATAAAAATAAATTGTGCAAATATCAACAAGAATGAATGCCCGAAAATCAGAATATAAAATACATAAAACTGGAAGGGTCAAGTCCAAACTCTGAATTGCAGAACTTCAGTATCATCCTTTGACAGCACTGCAGGAGAGAGAGAGATCACTCAAGCCCACCAACCACCACCCCCCCCCCCGTGCATTTTGTTCATTTTTTTGTGTGGGATGGGGTGGGCTTTAACGTTCTTGCCATTTGCACAATTTGTTTTTCTGCATGGGGAGGGGGTTACGTTGCCGTTTGTGTGATTTTTTTTATGGGGGTACTGTTGATGTATATTTATTAAGTTCATTTACAACCCTGGGGTTCAGTATACAACCCTGGGGTTCGTCCTCCCACAGACAGCCACGAAACAAAGAAATAACATGGAACCCATTTAAAGAAAACACCAGACACCCAACCTGCGAAACAAAGGGAACAACTTGCTCAAACAACGAAAAGCAAGCAAATAACGTGCAGAATATTAACCATCAAACTGCAGAGCAGCCAAAACGGTCCAGAAGATGAACCATACCACAAAAAGGCAGCAGTCAAAAACATCCCATGCAGCAAAGGAATATTATTAAGTGGTCAGACCCCACTTGGAGTACTGTGCTCACTTCTTGTCGCCTCACTACAGGAAGGATGTGGAAGCCATAAAAAGGGTGCAGAGGAGATTTACAAGGATAGTGCCTGGATTGGGAAGCATGCCTTATGAGAATAGGTTGAGTGAACTCGGCCTTTTCTCCTTGGAGTGACGGAGGTTGAGAGGTGACCTGATAGAGGTGTATAAGATGATGAGAGGCATTGATCGCATGGATAGTCAGAGGCTTTTTCCCAGGGCTGAAATGGTTGCCACAAGAGGACACAGGCCTAAGGTGTTGGGGTGTAGGTACAGAGGAGAGGTCAGGGAGTAAGTTTTTAACTCAGAGAGTGGTGAGTGCATGGAATGGGCAGCTGGCAACGGTGGTGGAGGCGGATACGATAGGGTCTTTTAAGAGACTTTTGGATAGGCACATGGAGCTTAGAAAAATAGAGGGCTATGGGTAAGCCTGGTAATTTCTAAGGTAGGGACATGTTCGGTATAACTTTGTGGACCGAAGGGCCTGTATTGTGCTGTAGGATTTCTATGTTTCTATGGTTCTAAGTAGACAGCATACTGCAAATAATTCTGAACAAAATTTACCCTGTAAGGTATGAATTTCTGGCTCCTGTATTTCATTCCACAAGAATAGAAACACAATAGCTTTTAAAAACAGCGAGGTGACAATTTTGTTTTACGGCATGATAAGTCTTGTCACAAATAATGTCTGAATTGTTATTGAACACCTTGTTATTAATTGAGCAGGGTAAAAGGCACGTGATATGTCACTCAATGTTATTCCTTTGACAGCACAGTGGGTGGGCCACTAATAATCGTGAAGCATGATTTTTAACATTGCTTTCGCTTCAGGGTAATGCAGATTGGAAAGAGCGGTGAAACAGTGCGGTGAGGTGTCACAACAACATCACAAGGAAACAAAGCATGAAAGTGCGTTGAACATGATTTTTGATGCTTGTAAAATTTCATAGGTACATTACAGAGTAGAAAGGGAAAGCAAAACGATGCAAAAAAAAGGACTGTGTGTAACTCGTACAAAATGCGGGAGGGACTCAGCAGGTCAGGCAGCACCAATGGAAATGAATAAGCAGTCGACGTTTTGGGCTGAGACCCTTCATCAGGACTGGAAAGGAAGGAGAAAGAACCCCTTTCCCCCTTCCTTTTCAGTATTCCTTTCTTTCCCCCTCCTTTCCAGTCCTGATGTAGGATCTCGGCCCGAAACGTTGACTGTTTACTCATTTCCACAGATGCTGCCTGACCTGCTGAGTTCCTCCAGCATTCTATGTGTGTTGCTCTGGATTTCCAGCATCTGCAGCATCTCCTGTGTTCACAAAAGGACTGTAAGAAACCCAGGCAAAACCCAGCATTACACATCAGAAGTGGGTAATTTAATGTCAGTGTCAAAGTACAAGATTGAGTTTATTGCCAGATTTGTTGTATGCCCAGGTGCAATGAAATGCTGACTTACAGCGGTATCACAGGTACATAGCATCAGATAAAGATGAGCTTTATTTGCTACATATATAGAAACATTCAAATATAGTCAATGGGACTAGGCAACATAATAGTTTGAGTTGGACGACATGGGTTGAAGGGCTTTTTTCAGTGCTGTAGTGTTTTATGATTCTATATAGTAAAATGCATAATTTGCGTCAAATCAAGTTAGTATGGACTGTGCTGAGCTTCCCAGAAATGTCACCATGCTTTTGGTGCCAGCAAACTCACTAACTCTAACCGTACAGGAGGAAACCAGAGCACCTAGATGAACCCATGCGGTCACATGTAAAACATGCAAACTCTGTATGGGAAGCAGCAGGAACTAAACCCAAATCTGTCAAAGCTGCCATTGTAAAGCAATGCACTAACCACCGTGCCAACCCTACTATGCTATGGTGCCAACCCTGTAAGCACCTTTCACAAGAAAATATTAACAAAACTTCAATTGTACACAAGATGCATAAAAAACAATTAGAATAAAAAGTCCATTTTAATGTAACATGTTCAAGGTGGTCATTATATTAATATATTGTGGTAGTGATTAGGGTTGTGTCATTTGGCTCAGGAACCAAGTGGTTGAAAGGAACATAGCCGTTCTTGAACCTGGTGGTGAGGGACCTCATGCTTTTGTAACTCATGCCTGCTGGTAGCAACCCAAGGTGGCAAGGATCAAACGATGGGCATCTTTCATGGTGGATGATGCCTTCTTGATGCAGCTTTTTGTTGCTGGTGAAATTGCTCTGCTGCCGGATAAGAGAGACTGCCTTTTGATCACTGGGGGGATCACTCTGCTACGGAGAGGAGAGATCGCCTTTTTATCACTGGTGGATTCTCTGCTACCGGAGAGTGGAGACTGCTTTTGATTGCTCTGCGACGGAGAGAGAAAGACCCGCTGCTGTGCCTGGAGAACATTACCCAGGTTTTCTGCATTTTGGAGATGGACTTGGACTATAGCCAAACGTTATGTGGATTTTCTGCTGTAGTCTGTTTCATCATGTGCTTTTGTGATATCATACTGGAGGAACATTGTCTCATTTTTTAACTGCATTGCATTTGTGGTTTCTAAATGACAATAAACTGAAACTGAACTGTTTTCAGTCTTATAGTTTTCACATTCTGTGATTTTTACCTGATCCTTCTCTTTTTTGTGTGGGGGGAGGGAGATTTAGTGATTGATGTGCCTGTTCCATTTTTGTTTGTTTGTGTGGGGTGGAGGGATCTAGTGGTTGATGCCGTTCTTTTCTTTCTTAGTTTTGTGGCTGTCTGGAGAAGAAGAATTTCAGAGTTGTCGACTTTGATAATAAATGAACCTTTGGACTTTTGAATTTTTTGAATCTTTTGAGCATCTCCTGTAGATATGACCAGCTGTGCTGCGGGATGTGACCATGATATATTGGACTATGTTCACCGCTCTCTGCCGCACCTCACATTCTTATGCACTTAAGTTGCATCAAGCTGGATATACCGCATATATATCATGCCTCTGCAGTTGTGGCTCAACAGAGTTGTAATATTTCAGCATTGACTTTCAGGTCAAGGATAAAGTCAAAGTCTACATGGAGTTAAATATTATATGCATAAGGTCATTTATGCATAGGTGAAATGAAAAACTAACTTGCAGTAGCATCGGATTACAGACATAACATTCACAAGGGAAACATAAATAACACTGGACAGTAATTTTTTCTGAAAGTATTTTTTTAAATTTATGATAGACCACTTGAAGCTGAACGTAAATATACTTTCAGACTACTTGTATCATGTAGGAATTTGGAGAAGCAAGAGATTACTTTTATTGAATGTAATATGTTTAATCGAATAACGATGCTGATATTTTGCAATTGTTCAATTAAGCTAAAAATATTTTGTTGATAATTTTTGTTTGTACACTGTGTTTGACACTTCTTGCTTAAGTGTCCAACAAAATCAGCCAGCATTGATCTGTACTGCTTCTCCATGACCGCAATGTCCTTGAGAAACCTCTCACCATGCTGGTCACCGACAGCACCAAGATTTGCAGGGAAGAATTCTAAACGGGAACGCAGAAAATGAATCTTCAGTGACATGTTGCAGTTCCTGGTTTTGTATGATTGAAGTATGTTATCAACACGTTGAACGTAGTTTGGTGCCTAGAGAAATTTCAACAACATCTTTGAATACCTTCAACGTGATTTTCTCCAGTCCTACTAGAAGTTCTTCGAATTGCCTGTCATTAATAACCTGTTTGATTTGTGGACCAACAAAAATGGCTTCTTTAATCTTGTCATCAGTTATTCTGGGAAAAATCTGTCTCAAATATCAAAATCCTTCGCAAAAATTTTTGTGCCTGGTGACAACAGTTTCCAACCATGCAGTCGTGAACCCAGCAATTCTGCTTTTGTCTCTGATCAGTCTCTGATCTGGTATTTAACTCAGACTGAGATACTAGATGAGGCTCACTTGTCATAAAGGGCTCAATATCTGTATCAGTACTAGTTTTGTTTTCCGATCCTGGCTCATGCACCACGACATCTTTGTCTGCCTCATCTAGACCCTATGCCTCTGGTGGCTTCAGTAATGAAAGATTATTGTCATGAGGCACAGGTCTCATGGCTGAAGGGAGTATTGAATTGATTTCTTGTTTTTAGCAGAGAAACCAGACACTCTGGTCAGACAGAAGTAGCTGTCTGTCACATGACCTTTCTGTTCTTGCCATAGCATCAGGACAGCGATCAGCATTGACTTCCGAGTACCTCTGAGCCAAGCTCTAAGATCGACAGCACATGTTGCCAATTTGACACCAAAAACAGAGCTCATAGACTTTTTTAATAAGGCTGTTGAGATTCAAGTGTACACTTGCTTCGTATATAAAAGGAAGTATCATAGCTGTTGCAACATTGGTGAGACATTTTGCTACCACAAGGACTCCTGAAAATACGATTACTGTATTACAATGAGTACACACAATATGCGTGCACATCAACATGATTGCAAACCGGTATATCTGTGAGCGCACAGAGTGTGTATGTGAGTATGTGATGATTTTTTAGCCTTCCTAAAACCTGCCTTGCCATGCAGCATCTGCCCTGCCTAAGTATGCCCTGGTGTGTCTGGAAAAGAGAGAAAACATTTCAGCTTACATTAGAAACATAGAAAACCTACAGCACAATACAGGCCCTTCGGCCCACAAAGCCAAACATGTCCTTACCTGAGAAATTACCTAGGGTTACCTATAGCCCTCTATTTTTCTAAGCGCCATGTACCTATCCAGGAGTCCCTTAAAAGACCCTATCGTATCCACCTCCACTACCGCCACCGGCAGCCCATTCCATGCACTCACCACTCTCTGAGTTAAAAACTTACCCAGGACATCTCCTCTGCACCTGCTTTCAAGCACCTTAAAACTGTGCCCACTCATGTTAGCCATCACAGCCCTGTGAAAAAACCTCTAACTATCCACACGATCAATGCCTCACATCATGTTATACACCTCTATAAGGTCACCTCTCATCCTCCATCACCAAGGAGAAAAGGCCGAGTTCAACATTTTAATTTACTTGGATTTTGAATTGAAATAGCAAATATAGGTCATTTCAATAAGAAGATGTGTGATAGGGAAACTTCATCGTGAGGACTGGAGAGACGAGGGATATGGGATAGAGATATACTGTAAATAAATAGAGATATACAATGTAAATTTATTATTAAAAGTACATATATGTTATCAGATTCATTTTCTTGCAGGCATATTCAATAAAATCATATTATCAATGAAGACTGCACACAATTGGGCATTCAACTAATGTGCAAAATACAACAAACAGTACAAATACATAAGTAATATATAAATAAGTAATAAATTTTGAGAACATGAGATGAAAAGTCTTTGACGGTGAGCCCATAGGTTGTTAGAACGTTTCAATGATGGAGCAAGTGAGGTTGAGTGAAGTTGTCCCCTCTGGTTCAAGACGCTAATGATTGAGGGGCAATAATGATTCTTAAACCTGGTGGTTAAGTCCTAAGGCACCAACGCCTTCTTCCTGATGGTAGCAATGAAAAGAGAGCATGTCCTGGGTGGTGGGGGACCCTAAAGGTGGATGCTGCTTTTCTGTGACAATGCTTCATGATCGGGAGTGCTTTACCTGCAATGGACTAGGCCGAATCCACTACTTATATCGACTTCCGCTCTTTAGCTGCTTACTTGTCTGTAACCATTCCTGACTAAATATGACAGAGCAGAATTATAAACACAGAAACGATGGCAGAGCTTTGATCTGATCTGCAGATGTTGGAAATATTGAACAACACACACAAAATGCTGGCAAAACTTGACAGGTCAGGCAGCATCCATGAGGAATGTCACATAAAATGTAGGCCCTTCCCCCCACCCCCAACACATCACTTGCCCATCACCTTTGGTCACACCTGGTCTATTGTCTTCTCCTGTCAGATTCCTTCTTCTCTAGGCCTTTGAATTTTGTTCCAATCACATCCAAGATTTTTACATCATCCTGATCCACCAACCATCCACCTTTCATTCTCCTGGTCTCACCTATCACCTGCTAGATCGTGCTTCTCCCTCTCTCCCTAACTTTTTATTCTGGCTCCTATCCTCATCCTTTCCAGTCTCAGTGGAGGGTCCTGGCCCAAAACTCAGACTGCTTCTTCCTTTCAATAGATGCTGTGTGGTCTGCCGAGTTCCTCCAGTGTTTTGAGTGTGTGGATCTGATCTGTTGGATGTCAGATTGCTTAGCTCAATGCATGCTATTTTGTGAGGACTGAGGTGAAGCACTATAGATGGAGATAAGCCATGAATGCGATTCACCTCTGTGGGAGTTATTCAATATGTTGACAACGACACTACACAGGGCATTGTACTCTGCCTCTTAAATTCATTCCTTTGAATTCAACAGGATGAACTTCACAGATAGCAGATAACAGCAGTGACATTATTGTGTAGGGTGTTCACTGATACTGACCAGGATAACTTTTCACTTTCTCCTTCATAAAAGGCTATTAAAACCTTGTACAATTAGTAAATGAGGTCTCCTGTCCACATTATCTTTTCAAGGCAAGTGAGAACAAACCCCCACGGCATTCCATGACAGATATAACCCGGATATCAGGATGTTGCCTTCACAGAATTGGTTCTCGCCTATCCGTTTTCTTTTATTGCAATCTCTTTTATGATTGCAAAGACCAGCATTACTCTCCAGTTCAAGATAACCAAGATTTGATTCTGCAGTGAAAAGTAATCTTCCAACACCCAGTCTGAAATTTGCTCTGTATTCTGTTGTGCTGTGTGCCCTTGTTAGCAGTGACGTTGTGGAATTAACAACAAAGAGAATCCATTGAAGCAGACGGGTGTAAATGGATTTGTGACACTGTTGTATGAGTTTTCAGGTGGAAAAGAAAGAAGGGCACGACAAGAAGATGAATAGTTAGGACTGATCTATCAAAAATAGGCTTACTACATCTGATAGCTCCTATTCCTGATGTCTTTCCATTCTTTCCAAGGCTGCTTTTAAATCACTGGTCTCTTGGATGCCAAAAATTTTTATCTTCATTTCTAGGTGCTGACTGTTGCATATTGCAGAAGCTGAGTGGTCAGCATGGAGATGAAAAGAACAAATAACTTGCCGCTTCTGGTTCCATCACTGTCCCCTTACACCTTCACCCAGATGCAGTGCTCAATCTTGTGGGTAACAGCAATAATAACAACAGGAGTTTAAATGCTGCCTGTTAACCTAGTGAGGCATCTCAAACCACTTCAGGAGGAATGTGAATGATATTCTGTTGTTAGTAGATCAATATTTCTTTCTTTCTTTCCTCCTTCCTTCCTTCCTTCCTTTTGTCTTTTTTTTCTTCCTTAAGTTCCTTCTTTCATTCTTTCCTTCCTTCCTTCCTATCCATATTTATCTATCTGTGTCCCTACCTACTGATCTATCTATTCAGCAGATCAGGCAGCATCTGTGGAGGGAATTCACCAGTTGATGGTTTGGGTTGAGATGGTTTATGTAGACCAGGGGTTCCCAATCTGGGGTCCATGGACCACTTATTTAATTGTAGGGGTCCATAGTATAAAAAAAAGTTGGGAACTCCTGGTCTAGACCCTTCAGTTCAGTTGAAGAGGTTCAACCCAAACCATCAGTTGTCCATAACCTTACATAGATGCTGACTGACCTGTTGAGTTCTTCCAGCTTTCTGAGTATTACACCAGATCTCGACATCTGCAGACACTTGCCTTTCCCTCTGCTTAACTATCTATCTGTCTAACTGTGAATTCCCACAGACCAATTAACTGTGCTTTAAAACCACTCATGACCAATTCCCATTTTCTAACAGTTACATTTGCTCGTTGTAAACATTAGTGAATTTCAGTAATAAATCTATGCCTTCCCACCTCAAATTTTGATCAATGGTTTCAATCTGGTAAATGATAATGACTGTGGTTATTTGTATAGATGAGTAATTACTTATCAATTCTTGTCAGAGAGATCAGAGAGCTACTGTTACTCAATGAATCTAGCTCTAGCATTCTGAAGACACATTATCCTGCTCTTCAGATGACGACATATTCCACATTTATTTTTATTCCATTGTCATCCCGTCCATCTAGAGCTCCATTTTCCAATTTGCAATTGGACAGAATATTTTAAAAACTGTCAAATAAATACTAAAAGATGAACAAGGGATAAAAAATAGAGAATAAGGTAAAGTTAGCTAAATTATAACAATAGAGAGTAAGAGTTTCTGCAGATATTTTTTAAAGAAGAGCAGAAAGAGTATTCATTCTATAGTAAGTGAGACTTAGAAATCAATTATGGAAAGCAATGGGTTGAGAATTAACCAAGTACCATTGTCGTGTACCATTCAGTTAGGTCTTTTAAATAAGCAGTAACAGACAACAACAAATTTGGAGTGGATCAGATTATACATGTATTTATTACTTGTAAGGGAAGACTACCTCATACGTTAAGCCGTTGGTAGATAGCTTCAATTTTACAATTCAAAACAGATTATTTTTATACATTTACAGGGTCCAGTAATCATCCACTTCATGATCTTGAGGTTGTTCCATCTCTTAACTACATCCTGTTTTATCTCCTATTTGCCTTGCTTGAGCCCATTTGTCTTTGTCCTTGAGGCTTCTCCACCCTTCCCCCAACAGCTGCTTTTAATCATGCAATGTCCAAGCACTCCTTGCTCTAGGTCACATACTCTTGCTAGCTTCTTATCCAGCTATATCAGCAAATTGGCAGAACACCCTGGGATTACACAGGTTCCATTTTGTCATATAACAAATTACAAAGATTATAGATGAATTTCCATATCTTGCATCAATCTTCACTATAGTGGGTAAAGCATTCCAGAAATAAGGGTTCATACCAGGGAGCCATTCTTATAACAGTATTTTATAACAGTGGGTTAGAAACTGTCCTTAAGGCTGGTGATATCTGCTTTCAGGCTTTTGGGAGGAGAAAGAAGAAATAATGTTGGGGGTGGGTAGGAATTTTGATAATATTGGCTGCCTTACAGTATCAGTGAGAATGGAAAGAGGAACTGATGTAAGTATAAGAGCCAGGAAGTTATGTTGCAGTCAAATATGTCATGGTCCCTTCTGGCAATCATACACCTGGATAGTTACCTCAGGAATTGTGCCTCAATCACCTCATTTAGTTCCAGTCATTCCCAGGTTCCACTAACTACAAGCACCTGCTTTCCATCAGCAAATGCAGTATAAAAACCCTGTGATCACAACAAGAAGCTGCCAGTTTGTTGGTCAACTCTGGTCAACCTTGTTTCAAGGTTCTTAGGACTACCAGTTCTAGGTCAAGTGTTGCTCCTGGTTACTGATTCCACACTTGCTAAGTTAATAACATCTCCTGACTCTGCCTTCACGCCCATTTTCTGCACTTGGGTTCGTCCACCGCCATGCTCGCGTAACAAAATAAGATGTTGCTGAGAGAACATATGGAGTATTGTAAATAGTTTTGGTCACCCCTACATAGTAAAGATGTTATTAAGCTAGAACATAAGATAGAAGTTATTGAACTGGTAGTATTGTAGAAAGATTGACCAGGATGCTGCCTGGACATGGAGGAAGAAAGGTTGCCTAGACCTGGACTTTCTTATCTGGGAGGTTGAGGGGTGACCTGATAGAGGTGTGCAAGATCATGAAGGGCATAGATGGTTGAAAACAGGAGGGGGTGTGGAAAACAAGATTTAAGACCAATGGAAAGAGGTTCTTAAGGGCTAGCGCATGCAACTTCTTCACACAAAAGGAGATGTGCATTTGGAATGAGCTTCCAGAGATATTAGCTGAGGTGTCATATTGGCAATATCTAAAAGCCATCTAGACAAGTACATGGAGAGAAGTTTAAGGAGATATGGGCCAGTGTTGGCAGATGGGACTAGCTTGCTAGGTAATGCAGTCAGCATGGACAAGTTGAGTGAAGGGACCTGTTTCAAGTTGTATGACTCTATGAGAAGGACTCCAAGAAACATGGATCCACCCCCACATGTGTGCATTTCTCTCCTAGTCACACATCATTCTGACTCATAATTGTGCCACAGATACTTCATTATCTCTGGGTTGAAACCCTAGAACTTATTTGCCCAACATCCCTGTGGAACATTATCACCTTAAGGATGCAGCGTCTCAACAAGCCAACACACCATTCATTCCGTCTGTCACATGTATGAGCCTCCCTTCCACTGAGCCGATCTACACTTGCCACTGTTTTGGGAAGGCAGCCAACATAATCAAGGTCCCCCTTCCCTAGTCATTCTCTCTTTGTTTCCCATCCATTAGGCAGAAGATGCAAAGATGCATTTATCAGCAGACCCAGGGATAGCTTCTATCCCACTGTTAACAGACTCTTGAATAGACTTCACATACGTTAAAGATGAACTTTTGATTTCCCAGTCTACTTTGCTGTAGCCCTTTATTTGACCCTCTGCACTGAACTTCCTCTGTAACTGGAACACCACATTCTGCAATCTCCTTTCCTTTCCTCCATCCTCACCACATTCTACAGGGGTTGTATTGAGAGCATCCTGAGCAGCTGCATCACTGGCTAGTTTGGAAGTAACACCACCTCGGACCGCAGGACCCTGCAGCAGACAGTGAGGTCAGCTGAGAAGATCACCGGGTCTCTCTTCCTGCCATTACAGACATTTAAACCACATGCTGCATCCGCAAAGCAAACAGCATTATGAAGGACCCCACGCACCCCTCATACAAATTCTTCTCCCTCCTGCCATCTGGGAAAAGGCACCGAAGCATTCAGGCTCTCACAACCAGACTATGTAACAGTTTCTTTACCCAAGCTATCAGACTCCTCAATACCCAGAGTCTGGGCTGACACCAACTTACTGCCCTCTACTGTGCCTATTGTCTTGTTTATTATTTATTATAATGCCTGCACTGTTTTGTGCACTTTATGCAGTCCTGGATAGGTCTGTAGTTTAGTGTAGTTTTTTGTGTCATTTTATGTATTTCAGTGTAGTTTTTGTATTGTTTCATGTAGCACCATGGTCCTGAAAAACGTCTCGTTTTTACTGTTTTACAGCAGTTATGGTCGAAAAGACAATAAAAAATGACTTGACTTGACTTTTCTGTGTTGATATATCATGTGTCTGGTCTGATTTCTATGTCTGGTTGGCACACAAAAAAAAAATCACTGTACACATGAAAATATTAAAGCAAGGATGCTGATTTCTGTTATTGCCAGTAACACCCAGACCCTCATAAGTAAATTCAGAAAAATCACTGGATGTGAGGATTTAAGTGAGGTCACAAAAATGATTCCAGAATCGAAAGGCTTTTATAAGAGCTTTTGATAGTTCTGGGCCTCTGCTCTCTGGAATCCAGAAGAATAAGGGGGGATCTCATTGAAACCTATCGAATGATGAAAGGCCTCAATAGAGTGGATGTGGAGAAGATGTTTGTTATGGTGTGGAAGTCCAAGTTCAGAGGACACAGCCTCAGAATAGAGGGACGACCATTTAGAATGAAGATGAGGAGGAATTTCTTTGGCCAGAAAGTGGTGAATCTGTGGAATTTGTTGCCACAGGTGGCTGTGGAGGCAAAGTCATTGGGTATATGTAAGGCAGAGAGTGATAGATTGTTGATTAATCAGGGCATGAAGGGATATGGGAAAGAAGGCAGGAGATTAGGGCAGAGAGGGAAATGGATCAGCCATGATAACATGGCGGAGCACACTTGATGGGCCAAATGGCCTAAGTTTGCTCCTATGTCATAAAGTCTTTTAGTCTTATGAATGGATTTCCCTATGAATCGTTTCTGTGGCCATGTCATTTTCTCACCAGTGGACAGCAAAGTTAATTGGCAACAAATGGCAGGGATTGAAGAAGAAACTAGGGAAATTCCTGAGTCAGGAAGAATTTGCATTGGTTCAAGGGATTATATGATTGCCTTTGAATAAGAATTTCCCAGCTACTTCTTTCCAGACTTGTTCATGGTCATATTTCTTCCCGGCAGTAATAGCACTGATTGATTGCAAATGGCATCGACCGGCCTTTCCGGTCCTTCCCCTCCCTTCTTTGTCAAGCCTTTGAAAGTGTCAGCTGTGGCTCATTGCTGATGCTGTAAAAAAGCTGTGGGTTCAAATCCCAAGTCGGTGGCTCTCCAACATATCCGGTGCAATGCTAGGCGGGTGCTGCATTGTCAGAGCTGGGCTGCAGTTTTTTAAATAACACATCAAACCAAGGCCTTGGCCGATACACTTAGTGGCCACTTTATTAGGTACACCCACTCATTAATACAAATATCTAATTAGCTAATCATGTGGCAGCAACTTAATGCATAAAACCATGAAGAAATGGTTAAGACTAGGAGTTACCAAACTATTTTATGCCATGGACTCCTACCATTAACCAATGGGGCCTATAGGAACCAAGTTTGGAACTCCTGGTCAAGAGGTTCAGTTGTTCAGACCAAACATCAGAATGGTGAAGGAATGTAATCTAAGTGGAATGATTATTGGTGCTAGATGGAGTGGCTTGAGTATCTCAGAAACTGATGATCTCCTAGGATTTTCACGCACAACAGTCTCTAGAGTTTATAGAGAGTGATGTGAAAAAGAAAAAAAATACAGTGAGTGGCAATTCTGTAGGTGAAAACACCTGGTTAACAAGAGAGGTCAGAAGAGAATGTTCAGACTGGTTCAAACTAACAGGAAGATGACAACAACTCAAATAAATGCGTGTTACCACAGTGGTGAGCAGAACATCTCAGCATACGCAACACATCAAACCTTGAAGTGGACGGGCTACAGAAGACCACAAACATACACTCAATGGTTACTTTATTAGATACAGCAGGTATTGTTAGGGAATATTCTGGAGTTATGAAATTATGGACAGCATAATGATAGATTAATTAAAATGAGAACCTGTGTTCACGAAAGAAAACCTGCTCACAATTTAATCTCCAGCTAATACTTGATGGCTAGTGAAGCCAGTTACTGGGTGTGGGACCTCCTGAGTCTGTCTCATTGAAACTAGAGTCATAGTCATATAGCACTACAGCACAGAAACAGGCCCCTTGATCTATTTACTTAATTATTTTTTGAAGTACTATGCAGAACAGGCCCTTCCAGCCCTTTGAGCCATGTCACCCAGCAACCCTTGATCCAACCCTAGCTAATCGTGGGACAAATTACAATGACCAATTAGCCTACCAACTGGTAGTTCTTTGGACTGCTGGAGGAAACTGGAGCACTTGGATGAAACCCATGCGGTCATGGGAAGAACGTACGAACTCCTTACAATCAGTGGTGGGAATTGAACTCAGGTCGTCTGTACAGTAAAGCGTTGTGCTAACCACTACGCTACCTTTCCACCCCATGCCGAACAATTACTCTGCTTAATCCCATCAGCCCGCACCTGGAATATAGGCCTCTGTACCCCTCCCAACCATGAACCTATCCACCACTTCTGCTGGCAGCTCATTCCACACTCTGAGCGAAGAAGTTTGGCGTGTGGTGTTGGAAGGGTAGAAATAGCCACAGATGGAAGCAACCAACTGTTACGAATAATGAAAGCTCATAGGAAAGGAGAAGATGGCACATGGAACCAAATAACAGTTTTGTTAAATTCAATGGGCTGCCTTCTTTTCTTTTCTGATTCCATTACCTCACACCACCTCCCCACAAGCCTCTACTGATGGCTTTACCCTTCCCTCTTCCTGCCCGTCCATCGGCCAACCAACCCCATCTCTCACCTGTCAGCTCTTGCTCCGCCCCTTCCCCTCACCTCTTCAACTGTCTAGATCTCCTGTTTTCTTTTCAGTCCAGATGAAGGATCTCAACCCATAAGGTCATTCCCTCAGCAGATGATGCCTCGACTCGCTGAGTTCCTGCAGTAGTATTTTTGTTATTTATTTATTGACATAGCATGGAATAGGTCCTTCCGGCCCTTGCAGTCACACTGCCAGCAATCCCCCGATTTAATAACAGGGCAACTTACAATGACCAGTTAACCTACTAACCGGTACGTTGTTGAACTGTGGGAGGAAATCCATGCAATCATGGGGAGAATTTACAATCCCCTTACAGGCAGCAATGGGAATTGAACCCAGGTCACCTGTACTGCAAAGCGGTATGCTAACAGCTATGCTCCCTGCTCTCTGATTCCAGATTCCAGCATTTTAAGTTTTATGTGTCTTTTTGTGGTGTGTAAGTTGGTTGCTTGCCCTTAGTATTTCAACTTATCAGAACGTTTTCACAGGACCCTCGTTCTTCTAAAAGCTTGAAGGCAGGCACATGCCCAACAGTTTTGTGCAGTTTCTGCATTCCTTCATCCTCAAGGCTGCAAATTAATAAAGCTTATCGATTTCTTTTAATATCCTGGTACATAATTCAAAAACTTGTGAACAGCAATGGCCACTGTGACTAATTTTTCTTACTAGAATTGCTAATAATTTTGGCACATTGGCCTTCATAAATCAAAGTATTGAGTACAGGAGATGAGATGTTATGTTGGAGTTGAAGAAGACATTGATGAGGCCTAATTTGAAATATTGTGTGCAGTTTTGGCCACCTACCTACAGGAAAGATGTAAATAAGTTTGAAAGAGTTCAGAGAAAATTTACAAGGATGTTGCCAAGTCTGGAGGACCTGAGTTATATGGAAAGACTGAATAAGTTAGGACTTTATTCCTTGGGACGTGGAAGATTGAGAGAAGATTGGATAGAGATATGCAAAATTATGAGGGGTATACATTGGGTAGATGCAAGCAGGCATTTTCCACTGAGATTGGGTGGGACTACAACTAGGTTAAGGGTGAAAGGCGAAAAGTTTAAGGGGAACATGAAGGGAAACTTCTTCACACAGTGGGTTATGACAATGTGAAACAAGCTGCCACTGCAAGTGATGAATGCAAGCTGGATTTCAATGTTGAAGTGAAATTTGGATAGGTACATAGATGGTTGGAATATGGAGGGCTATGGACTCAGTGCATGTCATAAAACCATAATTCCATTAGACATAAGCAGTATTAGGCCGTTTGGCTCATTGAGTCTGCTCCACCATTCCATCATGGCTGATGATGCCCAGTGCATCTGTAGATGTGAACTTCCCACTATTCAGGGGATTTACAAAGACAGGCTATAAAAAGTCCCCAAAAGATCATTGGGGACCCAAGACACGCCAACCACAAACTGTTCCCAGCTGCTGCCATCCGGGAAACGGTACCACAGCATAAAAGCCAGGACCAAATGGCTCCGGGACAGCTTCTTCCACCAGGCCATCAGACTGATTAATTTATGCTGATACAATTGTGTTTCTATGCTATATTGATTGTCCTGTTGTTCACACTATTCATTACAAATTACTATAAATGGCACATTGCATATGGAGTCGTAACTTAAAGATTTTTACTCCACATGCATATGAAGGATATAAGTAATAAAGTCAATTATATATATTATTTCTCTCAGCTCCATTCTCCTACCTTCTCCTTGTAGCCTTGGAAACCTGTACTAATCAAGAACCTTTCAAGCTCTGCTTTAAATATATCCAATGACTTGCCTTCCATAGCCATCTGTGGCAATCAATTTTTTGAGGATATGCTCTCTGGTCCTAGACTCCCCAACTACAGGAAACATCCTCTTCACAACCACATTTGCTAGCTTTTAATAAGATCTCCCCCTCATGGTTCTAAATTCCAGCAAATACAGGCCCAGAGTCATCAAGCACTCCTCACTCATTAACCCTTTCGTTCCTGGAATCATTCTCGTGAACTTCCTCTGGACATCTCCAATGCCAGGACATATTTTCTTGATAAGGGGCCCAAAACTGCTCACGATACTCTTCTTGGAATCATTATTGTGGTGGCTGATATGGAGTTCAGGATATACGATCTATTGGCATTATTAATCAGCTCCACAGGCATGCTCACACTGTGGGGGTTGCCAGGTGGAAAAGCACAGCAATGATCCACCAATACAGCAAGCGCTTATGGGGAAATCCAGGGGGAATAAGCCTTGAAAGCACTTGAAAGGCTGCTTAATGCTTTGCCTAAGGAGCAGACATTCAGAAGTATTTTGACCATCCCTGTTGACATTTAACTAAACATCTCTTCAAAGATCTGTAGCAATGGCAGAGTGAAAGTAACTAAGATAAAAACAGAAGTACATAAGAGGTAGGAAGCCACAATCAGTCCACTGAACGAACTCAGCAGGTCCAGCAGCATCTATGAAGGTAAAGAACATGCCAATGTTTCTATCTTGATGCAGGATCTTAACCAGAAAGTTTGATGTTATCGTTCCCTTAATAAATGCAGCTCAATCCGCTCAGCTGACTGATGCTGCCTTTTTCAGCATCTTCAATCTCTTCAAAGTTCAAAGTAAATTTCTTATCAAAATACGTATACAGTATGTCACCATACACAACCCTGAGATACATTTTCTCATGGGCATACTCAATAAATCTATAGAATAATAACCATAACAGAATCAATGAAAGACCACCTAACTTGAGCATTCAACTAGAGTGCAGAAGACAACAAACTGTGCAAATACAAAAAGATAGTGTCTCCAGAAATAGGAAGTAATTTGCCTCTTGTGCAAATGTTGTTATTCAATAAGATCAGGGCTATATTTTTATTAGTTCTCCTTCCTGCGCTGACCCTGTATCTCTTGTTTCCTCTTATATCCAAAAAAATTACCTGGCTTTGCCTTGAAACACCTTAGGTAGTGAATTATAAAGATTGATCATCATCTGGTTGAACAGATTACATCCCATTTCTGTCTTGAATGTTTGCTTTCTGTTCTTGAGACTCTTTCCCCACAAGGAGAAACTGTATCACGCATTTATCTGAGACAGACAGACAGACATACTTTATTGATCCCGAGGGAAATTGGGTTTCGTTACAGTCGCACCAACCAAGAATAGTGTGGAAATATAGCAATATAAAACCATAAATAATTAAATAATAATAAGTTAATCATGCCAAGTGGAAATAAGTCCAGGACTTGACTATTGGCTCAGGGTGTTTGACCCTCCAAGGGAGGAGTTGTAAAGTTTGATGGCCACAGGCAGGAATGACTTCCTATGATGCTCAGTGTTACATCTTGGTGGAATGAGTCTCTGGCTGAATGTTCTCCTGTGCCTAACCAGTACATTATGGAGTGGATGGGAGTCATTGTCCAAGATGGCATGCAACTTGGACAGAATCTTCTTTTCAGACACCACCGTCAGAGAGTCCAGTTCCACCCCTACAACATCACTGGCCTTACGAATGAGTTTGTTGATTCTGTTGGTGTCTGCTACCCTCAGCCTGCTGCCCCAGCACACAACAGCAAACATGATAGCACTGGCCACCACAGCCTCGTAGAACATCCTCAGCATCGTCTAGCAGATGTTAAATGACCTCAGAACAAGTGAATATCTCTGATATGGTGAAACCAAATGGGTAAGTCTTAGTCTGCACTGCTACCACGGAACAATGGATTTCATGAAATGTCAATGATAATGCAAATGATTCTGATTCTGATTCAATAAGACATTTAGAGACAGATCATGTTTCATTATTTCATTTCATTGTTCTCCTGAACGCAACCTAACAATTTCAGAACAGACAGCAACGAGACTGAAGCCAGAGGAGTTAGAAATGTACTCACCAAATACTTTGACCCATAACTTACTGAATAAATAAGTATACTCACTTTGCCCTGTTTTCCGTCCTTGCTCTTATGAAGGTGGTTTACCTATTTATGCAAGTACTTCTCTGACAATAGATGAGTAACAGCCTAATGTAACATTGTATGGAAATACAAGATAACACTGATGCAGACATGTTTTAATACATTTAACAAGGTGCCTTATTAATGCAACAGAGTTAGTCAGTTTTTCAATGTTCATCATCAGCCGGGTCAATCTGTCCGTGAACTCCCTGTCAGTTGCCTCTGTATGTTCCAGTATCTGTTTTTTTTTTACTTTTAAGTTCTCCTGCCTGACAGCCAATAGCTGCCTGTGGTTTTAAGTTTTTCTAGTCTGTAACTGCACAAACGCGCACTTTCACAGCAAGGTTCGACACCAAACATGTCGCTTGTTTTCAGTAGATGTGTCCTGTGCATGCACAGTAGGAGGAGATTCACCGAAATCTCTGTTTCAATGTGGACGGAGATATTTTTAAAAACACCTAGTGTGGATGCCCATCGTTTTTACGCAAAACTGGCATTTTCAAAATTATCCAGTCTAGTGTGGACGTAGCCTGAGAAAGGTGCAGTACAGAATTTTGACTTGGGATCTAAGGAGGTCAATACTGTGTGTAACCCAGCAATTCAATGCACACTGATGCAGCTAGAAGAACCACTGCCTCACAGCACCAAAGACAGGGGTTCAATCCTGAACTTCAATGCTCTCCATGTGGAGTTTGCACATACTTCTTGTGACCTAGCGTATTTCCACAGGTGCTCTAGTTTCCTCCCACATCTCAAATGTGAGCAGGTTAGTGAGTTACTTGGTCACTGTAACTTGCCCCTAATGTGTAGGCCCCTGCCACTAAATTGGTCTACAAGAGGCGTTGTCTCAGAAAAAAACTCACCATGAAAGACCCCTACCATTTGGGTCATGCCTTCTTTTCACAGCTACCATCAGGCAGGAAGTCCAGAAGCCTGAAGTCAAGGTTAAAGGACAGCTACTTCTCTTGACACATCGAGTTATGGAAACGTACTGTACAATCCTAATCACCTTTTCAACATAACAATACTGTGACTACTTCGACCTCTTTGCAGTTTGTTTATTTTTTATTGTCACAGGCAACTGTGGAGGCCAAATCTTTATGGATATTTAAGGCAGATATTAATAAATTCTTAATTGGTGAAGGGATATGGGGAGAAGGCAGGAGATAGAGGCTGAGGAAAATCGGATCAACCGTGATGAAATGGCAGAGTAGACTCGATGGGCCAAACTGCCTAATTCTGCTCCTATATCTTATGGTATGAAAGCAGCATCTATCGTCAGGGACCCCATCACCCAGGTCATGCTCTCTTTTCACTGCTGCCATTGGGAAGAAGTTACAGTACAGAAGCCTTAGGACTCACACCACCAGGTTCAGGAACAAGTATTACCCCTCAACCATCAGGCATTTGAATCAAAGGGGGTGGCTTCACTTAACTTCACTTGCCCTATCATTGAAACGTGCCCACAACTGATGGACTCACTTTCAAGGATTCTTTATCTCATGTTTTCCATAGTACAGGTATCCCCCGATTTACGAATATTCACTTTACGCCACTTTGCTTTTACAAAAGACCTACATTAGTGAGCTGTTTTCACATTACAAAGAAGATCTTCGTTTTTACAAAAATTTTTCCCATGTAAATTCATGGTTCTGCACTTTACGCTGTTTCGGCTTAAGAAAGGTTATTTCGACTTAAGAAAGGTTTAGGAATGCTCTACCTTTCTAAAGAGGGGAGACACTTGTATCCAAGACATCTTCAAGGAGCAATGCCTCCAAAAGGGGTATCCTTTATCAAGGACCCCTATCACTCAGGTCATGTCTTGTTCTTATTACTACCATCAAGAAGGAGGTGCAGAAGCCTGAAGGCACACACTCAATGATTCAGTTATAGATTATTTCTCTCTGCCTTCAGGTGTCTGAATAGACATTAAATATGTGAATAACACACACAAAATGCTGGTGAGTGCTTCTCCTTATAGATGCTGCCTGGCCTGCTGTGTTCCACCAACATTTTGTGTGTGCTGTTTGAATTTCCAGCATCTGCAGATTTCTTCGTGTTTGTTCATTAAATACGTGAACACTACTTTACTACTTTTTTAATTTCTATTTTTGCACTACTTATTTAATTTAACTATTATATATATTTACTGTAATTCATACTTTTTCTATTATTATGTATTGCATTGTACTGCTGCTGCAAAGACAACAAATTTCATGACATATCCTGCTGATATTAAACTGGATTCTGATTTGTTGCTTATTTATTTATTATTATTATTTCTTTCTTTTTGTATTTGCACAGTTGGTTGTCTTTTGCACAGTTTGCTGCGGTCTTTCATTGATTCTCTCATGGTTATTATTCTATTATGGATTGATAATGCCCAAAATAAAATGATTCTCAGGATCGTACAAAGTGATATATATATATTTTGATAATAAATTTACTTTGAACTTTTGAGCTTTGAGTTCTTTTTGTACATTTCGTGTATAATTTATATATACATCTATTTGATTTATATTTTTCTTCTGAATTTTGAGTCTCTAACGTTATATGCCTGTGATATTACTGCGAGAAAGTTTGTCATTTCACCTTTGCATTCACGAATAATTGACAATAAACTCAACTGGATTGGACTTGAGATGGATCGTTGTATCTGGGAGGTATTAGAACAAAGAACATAACATAATACAAACTCTTCTGCCTCTGATGTTGTACTGACCTTTAAACCTACTCTAAGATCCATCTAACTCTTGCCTCCCCCATGGCCCTCCATCTTTCTATCAATCATTTATCTATCTAAGAGTTTCTTAAATGCCCCTAATGTATCTGTTTCTACCACCACCTTTGACAGTGCGTTTCATGCACCCAACACTCACTGTGTAAAAAAAAACTTAACTCTGACGTCACCCTGTACTTATATCCAATCGTCTTAAAATTATAAACATGAGGAAGTCTGCGATTGCTGGAAATACTAAGCTGAAAATCCAAATCCATCTTAAAATTATGCCCCTTGCATTTGCCACTTTTGCTCTCGGAAGAAGATTCTGGCTATCTGCTCAATCCGCTAACGTCTCGTACACTACTATCAAATCACCTCTCATCCTCCTTCACTCCAAAGGGAAAAGCCTTAGCCTGCTTAACATGTGCTGTGTCACATGACATGGGTAATCATGATCATCCATCTATCTGTAAGACGATGATTGTTCTTGGAAAATATTTTGCAGAAGTAGTTTGGTATTGCCCTCTTCTAGTCTTGGGGTAGGATAACAAAAAGATATTCACTGTTCCTTCAGATGGGAGCAGTATCATTCTCTGAACGGAGATGGACTAAAATCTCTTTACAAATCAGCGGTCCAACCGGCCTGGCTGTCAGACTTCGTCTAGTGAGGCTGAATGCCAGTGGTGCTGTCAGAGAAACACAGAGAAACTCAATCGGTGTCCCTCAGGAATGCTCTCACCTTTGATGGCTAGGATCCAACATGCAGTTTAATTACCTATTAACAAGTTCTGAAGCTGATGAAGAGTGTTGAAGGTGGTGTTATGGTCTAGCAGTACTGGGCTTATCCATCTGCCTTTATTGCTTTTTTTAAAGGGAGATGAGGCAATCAACATTTCAGGTCTTCGTCTGCCACATTGTTAGCAGGGTAACAATGTGCTGGAAGAATCCAGTAATAGTTAGCCGTATTGACATAGTGAGCTATTTAGTAACACCCTCTGGTACATTAACTTTATAGCCCAGAAGACTATGACACACAAGTCTTCCTGATACTCACCACCTACCTCCGGAAAGACACAATGAAAATTTACAACAGATGTCCGCCACAACAGACAGGATCTCCCGGTTGCCACTCACTTCAACTCTCCCTCTCATTCCCATTCGGATATGTCTATTCATGGCCTCCTCTACTGCCACGATGAGGCCAAACTCCGGTTGGAGGAACAACATCTCATATACCGTCGGGGTAGTCTCCAGCCCCTTGGTATGAACATTGAATTCTCCAACTTCCAGTAATTCCCTCCCTCTCCCTTCCCCATCCCACCTCTACTCTGTCTCCTCTTCTAGCTGCCTATTACCTCTCTCATGATTCTGCCTTCTTCTACTACCCATTGTGCTTTCCCCTTAGATTCTTTCTTCACCTCTCCTGCCTATCCCCTCCCCTCCCCCTTGATCTTTCCCCCTCCCCCTTGATCTTTCCTCTGATTGGTTTTCCACTCTCTCCCCACCTTCTTTATAGGGCCCCTGCCCCCTCCTTTAGTCCTGAAGGACTGCTTCTTTCAATGGATGCTGCCCGACCTGCTGAGTTCATCCAGCTTTTTTGTACGTCTTGAAAATTTACAAGATGTTGCTGGGATGTAAGGACCTGAGTTATAGGGAAATTTTGAATATTCTCTGGAGTGGGAGAATAAAGGGATACTTGATAGCAGCATAGCAAATTGTGAGACGTGAAAAGTTAAATGCAAGGAGGCTTTTTCCATTGAACTTGGGTGAGACTAGAACTATAGGTCACGTGTTAAGGGTGAAAGGTGAAATGCTTAAAGGGAAGATGAGTGGAAACTTCTTCATTCAGTGGTGTGGAATCCCTATGGAAGGACTTGATTTCAACATTTAAGATAAGCTTGGATAGGTACATGGATGGGAGTGGTACGGAGGGCTGTGGTTCAGGTACACGCCTATGGAATGAGGTAGAATAGTTTGGCATGGACTAGATGGGCTGAAGGGCCTGTTTCTGTGCTGTAGTGGTCTATGACTCTAAAGCAATGGGAGCTATTCACCTCTTCCAACCTGCCACACCATTTAATATAGTCGTGGCTGATCTACCCTAACTCTCAGCTCTTTCTCTGTGCCAGATCCCCATTGCCCTTCTTCTCATTATTACCACCATGGAGGATCTCAAAGACCAATAATTTAGGAACACCTTCTTCTCCTCGGCCATCAGATTTTTGAAGTGTCCATGAACCCAAGAACATTACCTCACTAATCCTATTTTGCACTATTTATTTATTTATTCTAACTTAAAGTATCTTTATGCCTTGCACTAAACAAGAAATTTGTATGTTATGAAGAAAGTGACATTCAAAGCCCCAAAACACAGACTCTTGTTAGGTGCCTGGAGATACAGAGAAGGGTGGCATATATGGTCAGAGTTAGTGTGGGGAAGATTCCTTAAAAATCATTAATTAGTTTAGTACAATTTTGTGAGCATTACAACAAAAAATTCCGAATGTTAGCATAGAAATCCGACAGGCTGCATCTGTGGAAAGAACTAAAGTTCCAGATCTGAGATCAAATAATTAACAGTAAGCCATTTCGTCTACCTACCACATTATTTGTCTTATCCTTTCAGAGATATTCCCTTTGCTCTCTCACCCCACCCCTAATTTCTTTCCCACCTTCCCTCTTATTCAACAGAGTATCTCTTTCCTCATTTTGTTGAAGGGTCTTGATCTTGAAAATTTATTCTGGTTGCCTCTCCACCCATGCTGCCTGACCTGTTCCAGACATCCATGAAATACAGAGAAATCATGGAGTTGTTGGAAGAAAAGACATCAAACAAACCAAAAAGAACCAGGAAAATGAAACACCCCAATGCCCCCCCGCACAAAAACTGACAGCTGGACATGGCTACTAAAACATCTAACCCTGAAATCTCAAGCCCCTCCCTTGCAAGAAAAAGCACCGACAATAACATCAAACCTCCAACCCCTCTCTTGCACATAAAAATCCAAAAGATCATTCACACAGCAAAGCATCAAAAACATCAAACTCCCAAATCCCTGAACCCTCCCTCACCCAAAAAACGTAATGCATTGCCCACCCACCAATAGACAGCAAGAAAGAAAACACAGAAAAGCCGAAGGAGACCAATATAAACTACAGTCCACACCAATAATCACATTGGGACTAGGTGGGATGTACCCCAGGCTACTGTGAGAGGTGAGAGAGGAGATTGCTGAGCCTCTGGCGATGAGCTTTGCATTATCAATGGGGATGGATTATCAAAGATTTGATATTTGATATTTGGATTTGCATTATCAAAGTTGATCGAATAAATCTTGAGAGGTAGAATTTATGAATACTTGGAGAGGCATAAAGCAGGACTTATGAGCCTCATTGAATTTTCTGAGGATGTGGCTAAACACATTGATGAAGGTAGAGCAGGAAATGTAGTGTATATGGATTTCAGCAAGGTATCCATGCAAGCCTTATCGAGAAAGTAAGGATGCATGTGATCCAAGGGGACCTTCCATTTTGGATCCAGAACTGGCTTGCCCACAGAAGGCAAAGAGTAGTTCTACGTGGGTCATATTCTGCATGAAGGTCGGTGACCAGTGGTGTGCCTCAGGGATCTGTTCTGGGACCCTTCTCTTGCTGATTTTTATAAATTACTTGGATGAAGAAGTGGAGGGATGGGTTAGTAAATTTGCTGATGACACAAAGGTTGAGGGTGTTGTGGATAGTGCAGAGGGCTGTCAGAGGTTACAGCGGGACATCAATAGGATGCAAACTGGGCTGAGAAGTGGCAGATGGAGTTCAATCCAGATAAGTGTGAGGTGGTTCATTTTAGTAGGTTAAATATGATGGCAGAATATAGAATTAATGGTAAGACTCTTGGCAGTGTGGAGGATCAGAGGGATCTTGGGGTCCGAGTCCATAGGACACTCAAAGCTGCTGCACAGGTTGACTATGTGGTAAGGAGGCATACGGTGCACTGACCTTCATCAAACTGTAGGATTGAGTTTAAGAACTGAGAGGTAATGTTACAGCTATATTGGACCCTGGTCAGTTCCCACTTGGAGAACTGTGCACAGTTCTGGTCACCTCACTACAGTAAGGATGTGGAAACTATAGAAAGGGTGCATAGAAGAATTACAAGGGTGTTGCCTGGATTGGGGAGCATGTCTTATGAGAATAGGTTGAGTGAACTTGGCCTTTTCTCCTTGGAGTGGCAGAGGATGAGAGGTAGCCTGATAGAGGCGTATAAGATGATGAGAAGCATTGAACATGTGGATAGTCAGAGGCTTTTTCCCAGGGCTGAAATGGCTACCACAAGAGGGCACAGTTTTAAGGTGCTTGGAAGTAGGTACAGAGATGTCAACAGTACACTTTTTTACTCCTGAGTAAGAGAGTGGTGAGTGTGTGGAATGGGCTGCCGGCGGTGGTGGAGGCGGATACGATAGGGTCTTTTAAGAGACACCTGGATAGGTACATGGAGCTTAGAAAAATAGGGGGCTATGGGTAACCCTAGGTAATTTCTCAGATAAGGACATGTTCGGCACAGCATTTCGGCAAAGGGCCTGTATTGTGCTCTAGGTTTTCTGTGTTTCTATGTTTCTACTGTACATCTTGGAATTTAGGGCACTGCACTCCTTTGTGCTGCTGCTCCTGAACCAGCGCAGGTAACTTCAGCCATCTTCAACACCAAACTGGTACCACAACCTACCAATTCACTTTCAAGGACTCTACAACTCATATTCTCAATATTAATTATTATGTATTTATTCATTATTATTGATTTTGTGTTATTTTTTGCATTTTCACAGTTTGTCTTCTTTTCAATATTGGCTGTTTGTCAGTCTTTGAGCACGATATATCATTGATTCTATTATCTGTATTTGCACCTACTGTGAATGCCAGCAAGAAAATGTAACCCAGGGTAGTGTATGGTGACATATGTGTAGTTTAGTAATAATTTTTTTGTAATTTGTACTCCTTCCGTAAAACATCTTAAGCTTCTCCGCTGAAAGTTAAAACTTCCTACAGGTCCGATGTGAAGATTTAAGAGAAATTTAGATAGGTATATGGATGGGAGGGGTATGGAGGGCTATGGCCTGTGTTCAAATTGATGGGAGTAGGCAGAATAACGTAACAGCATGGAAAAACTGTGCTCAAGGGCCCTGTTTCTTTGCTGTCGTGTCATATGACTCTAAGATGGAAATTCAGCCTATTCTACCAGTAGTAAAAACACTTAACAAGCAACTTTCTCCACAATAATTATGTAGAACTTCTTGATAGATCTGTTGGAAGCATTGTCATTATTCTTATTCAGTGAGCCTCTTCAATCAAGACATTGGCTAAATTCAAATTAATAATACTTTTCTGTGATACTATTCAGCAGAAATAAAAAGCCTTTTCGGATAGATATCTCTAACAATGCAAGATAATTGGCACTTAGGGAAAGAAATAAAGAGTTTGTATTTCTACAGTGCCTTTCATGACTTCAGGGCCATTCCGGAGCACTTTATACACAATGAAGTGCTTTCAAAATGTAGTCACTATTGTAATGCCAGATACATGAGTGCTGAATTGTGGACAGTGTTGATATTATATGACCAAACAATTTGCTTATTGATGCGAACTGAAGATTAGGAGGAATATCCACATATAATTAAAATGATATAACTTTAAATTATTTGCACAGTATGTATAACAATGTAAAGTAATTGACCGTTAAAATGCACATTGTGTAATGGGAGCTAAACGATAATCATTCTCATTACTTTATTTGGTGCTTCCTTTCCTACGGAATGGCTTGTCTTGCAAACTTCTCCAAGTTTAAAGGGAATTTTGACACTCATCTGCCCCGAAGAGGATTTTTTTATCCTCTAAAGATGACTTATCATGTTATTCAGTGATCTTATGACAGTTCTTCTTTCAAATTGTATGCTCAACTGTGTACTAGTTAGCATCCAGCCATATTTAAACTGGACTGGTACTCATTTAGAAGAATAAGGGGGAGGGGAATCTCACTGAAACCTATCGAATATTGAAAGGTCTAGATCGAGTTGATGTGGAGAGGATGTTTCCTATAGTGGGGGAGTCTAGAACCAGAGGGCACAGCATCAGAATGCAAGGATGTTCTCTTAGAATGGAGATGAGGAGGAGTTGCTTTACAGAGAACATAGAAATTTACAGCATGTTACAGGCCCTTCACCCACAATGTTGTGCCAAGCATGTAACCTACTCTGGAGACAGCCTAGAATTTCTCTAGCACATAGCCCTCTATTTTTCTAAGCTCCATGTACCCATCTAAGAGGATCTTAAAAGACCCTGTTGTATCCGCTTCCACTGCCGCTGTCAGCAGTGCATTCCATGCACCTACCACTCTGTATGTGAAAAACTTACCCCTGACAACCCCTCGGTACCTATTTCCAAGCACCTTGAAACTATGTCCCCTCATGTTAGCCATTTCAGTCCTGGGAAAAAAGCCACTGGCTATCACCACAATCAATGCCCCTCATCATCTTATTCACCTTGATCGGGTCACCTCTCATCTTCCGTCGCTCCGAGGAGAAAATGCCGAGTACACTCAATCTATTCTCACAAGGTACGCCCTCTAATCCAGGCAACATCCTTGTAAGTCTCCTTGTAAATTCTTTAGCCAGAAGGTGATGAGTCTGTGGAATTCATTGCCATGGGCGGCCATGATGGGCAAGTCATTGGGTATGTATAAAATGGAGGTTAAAAAGTTCTCCCTTCAAGAGCACCACAACTTTGTCATAATTTGGAGGCTTGTGTGCCTCAATGACCTGGAGAGTCACGTTGGTTGGAGTCAGGGCTTTATGCTTTGGCTCTTGGTAAGAAGGTAAGAAATAGGAGCAGGAGTAGGCCATCTGGCCCGTTGAGCCTACTCCACCATTCAGTAAGATCTTGGCTGATCTGACCATGGACTCATCTCCACCTATGTGCCTTTTTACCCATAACCCATAACCCTTAATTCCACTACTGGTATTAAATTTATTTACTGAGGTAGCCTCCATTGCTTCATTGTGCAGAGAATTCCACAGATTCACTACCCTCTGGAAAAAACAGTTCCTCCTCATCTCCATCCTAAATCTACTCCCCCAAAACTAAAGGCTATGTCCCCTGGTTCTAGTCTCACCTATCAGTGAAATCAATTTTGCTGCCTCTATCTTACCTATCCCTTTCATAATTTTATATGTTTCTATAAGCTCTCCTCTCATTCTTCTGAATTCCAACGAGTACAGTCCCAGGCAACTCAATCTCTCCTCATAGGTTAACCCCTTCATCTCTGGAATCAACCTAGTGGACCTCCTCTGCACTGCCTCCAAAGCCAGTATATCCTTCCTCAAGTAAGGAGGTCAGAACTGCATGCAGTACTGCAGGTGCGGCCTCACCATTACCCTGTACAGCTGCAGCATGACCTCCCTGCTCTTAAATTCAATCCCTCTAGCAATGAAGGCCAATGTTCCATTTGCCTTCCTGACAGCCTGCTGCACCTGCAAACCGGTCTTTTGTGATTCATGCAAAAGCACTTCCAAGTCCCTCTACATAGCAGCATGCTGCATGTTTTTTTTACCACTTAAATAATAATCTGATCTTCTAAGGTCACCCAAGCCAAACAGTCCAAAGAGCTGAGGCCAAACTAAGAGTGGCCCACCAGTCTTCCAGGTCTGGGGGGGGGTGGGGGGTTCAGCTCAGGGCGAGCAACCCTGACTGCTAAAACAAAATTGTTACAGAAGCAACAATGAAGTATCCTTCTACATCTGAGTGTGATGGTGTTCCTGAGACTCCACCCAGGACTTGCATGTCTGGCCGTAGTGAAAATTGAGTGGAAGTGACTGACATGAAGAAGAAAGCCCCAAACACCATCAGAGATAGGGGCCTTCATCGCTGCCTGAAACAGCTGCGTCTTAACAAGCAGTAAGCAAATAAGTGATAGGTTCTTGATTAGTAAGGGTGTTAAAAGTTACAGGATAGATTCTCTAAGATTTAATAAATAAAACGCTAACATTTTATTTATTTTACATGCGGGGATATGGAGCTCACTGGCATCGGCAGCATCTATTGTCCACCTCTAATTGCTCTTCACTTGAGGAGAAAGTGAAGAGTCAACTGCATCAGTGGATCAGCAGTCACATAGGGACCAGGACAACAGATTTCCACCCCTAAGGGGCAGTTTAGGAATCAAATGACATTATATGACATTTGCTTGTTTCATATTTTACTGAGATGGCTTTTTGTTTAAATTGCATTTTTAAGTAATTATTGGATCTGAATTCCCTTGATGATACAGAGTGGATCTCGTGCATTTGGATTAATGGTGCAGAATACAGGCCGCAAATCTAGTAATTTAATCACAACGATACTGAGGGGAAACACTGAGTGAAGCGGCAGAATAGGCTTTAGAAAGGATATGCTGGCATTGAAGAGCGACCAGAGGAAATAATCTCAGGAATGAAGGGGTTAATGTATAAGAACGTAAAATATAGGAGCAGAATTAGGTCACTTGGCCCATCAAATTTGTTTTGCCTTTTCATCGTGGCTGATCCATTTGCTCTTTCAGTCCCCTCTCCTGCCTTCTCCTCATTTCCCTTCATGCCCTGACCAAACAAGAATCTCTCAGTCTCTGCCTTAAATATACATAAAGACTTGGCCTCCACAGCCACCTGTGACAACGAATTCTATTGATTCACCACTCTCTGGTTAAAGAAATTCCCCCTCATCTCTGTTCTAAAAGGACGGCCCTCTATTCTGAGGTTGTGCTATCTTGTCTTAGACTCCCCCACCATAGGACAACCTCTCCACATCTACTCTATCGAGGCCTTTCAATATTCGAGATCAGCCCTCATTCTTCAGAATTCCAGTGAGTACAGGCTCAGAGCTATCAAACTCCCCTCATATGACAAGCCTTTCAATCCTGAAATAACTTTTGTGAATCTCCTTTGAACCCTCTCCAATGGAAATATATATATTTTTTTCAGATAAGGGGCCCAAAACTGCTCACAATATTCCAAGTGAAGCTTCTACTGTGCTTTATAAAGCCTCAATATTATATCCTTTCTTTTATATTCTAGTCCTCTTGAAATGTGAATGCTAGTATCTCATTTGCCTTCCTCATCACAAGCTCAACCTGCAAACTATCCTTGAGGGAATCCTGCAAGAGGACTCCCATGTTCCTTTGCATTTTAGATTTTTTTGAATTTTCTGTCTATTTAAAGAACAGACTATACTTTCACTTCTTCTACCAAGGTGCATGACCACACACTTCCCGACACTATATTCCATTTTCCACTTCTTTACCAATTCTCCTAATCTGCCTAAATCCTTCTGTAGCCTTTTTCACTTCGTCAAAACTACCTGCCCCTACACCTACCTTCGTATCATCCGCAAACTTGGTCACAAAGCCATCATTTTCATTATCCAAATCATTGATATATTATATAAAAAGAAGCAGTCCCAGCAGAGGTCCATGTGGAACACCATTATTTACTGGTAACCAACCAAAAAAGGCTCCTTTTGTTCCTACTCTTTGCCTCCCACCCATGCTTTATCCATGCTGGAATCTTTCCTGTAATTCCATGGACTCTTAGCCTGCTAAGCAACCTCATGTGTAGCCCCTTGTCAAAGGCCTTCCGAAAATATAGGTACACAGCATCCGTGGATTCTCTGTTGTCTATCCGAAGGAGCATTTGATGGCTCTAAGTCTGGACTCTGGAGAGCTTAGAAGATTGAGTGGGGATCTCATTGAACCCTATTAAATATTGAAAGGTTTAGACAGAGTGAATACGGAGAGGATGTTTCCTATGGTGGGGGAGCCTATGACCAGAAGACAAAGCCTCAGAATGGGGGGGGGGCATCCCTTTAGAACAAAGATGAGGGGGAATTTTTTTAGCCAGAAGATGATAAATTTGTGGAATTCATTGCCACAGATATCTGTGGATACCAAGTCATTGGGCAAATTTAAAGTGGTTCTTGATTAGTGGGGCTGTCAAGGTTTTGGGGAGAAGGCAGTAGAGTGGGATTGAAAGAGATAGTAAATTAGCCATGATGGAACAACAGAACTAACTCGAAGGGCTGAATGGCCTAATCCTGCTCCTAAATCTTACAGACTTCAGATCTAACATGTCCTTGACAGCTGAGATCTGCTGCATCATCTTCTTGTAATAATCATATGGTCCAGCTTATACCAAACAAAACCATGCCATGACTGCCCAAAATAGTGCGTGTAAAAATCTTGTTGGCATGCGGCAAGTGGCTCTGCCCCTCAACTCTTCAAACCCAACCCACAATAAAGAGATTGATAATGATTATCTTTGCCTCAAGTGAAGCAGCAAAAGATTTCTTACAATCTGAGAGCACTGATATGTTTTCAGAGAGTCAATACATTTGGATCTGCCCCAAGTGTGAAGCAAGAGAGAGAGATGCTGAAGCAGGTCAACAGTTCACTGACTTTAATGAGAGCTGTTGCAGAATTGAAAAGAAAAGAAAAACAATAAATGCTAGGCCAACAGGGCCGTTAACTAAACTCTCAAACTTAAAGTTACATGCCAACACCACGAATGGAAGCAATAATGAAATGAATACCGATTCTTTACAGCGTCTGTCAAAACGGTAGCCCTCTTTTCCAGACAACGAGAGTAAGGAGCGAACATAAACGTTGCTGTGCTTTTGGTCAAGTCTCATCAAGACTAGAACAAAAAGAAGGGAGTTAAATAGCACTGTAATGAAACAGTAATCAGCTGGCTCGTGCATAATCAGGAGTGCGATTGCCAAACCTGTTCCACAGCCCACCTGTGCGGGCGCATTGATTCAATGGAGAGTCTACGGCTGTGTTACAGAGGAAATGTCTCAAACTCGCTTTTTCCAGCTGGATGGTTCTGAGAACACTTGACATTGGCTGGTAAGTTCTCACAGACCTAGTGTACACACCAGTATTTAGATAGTAAATGGCCACAATAACAATACTATTTGGAAATGGTGCAATTTATGTCTTTTTAAATTTATATTTGCCTTTTTGAAAATTTTATAATTTCAAACAGGTTTCTAAAACACTTTGTATCAGTCTTTCTCTGTTATACTTTTTTATCACAGGGTAAAAAGTATGATAAAAAATTTACTTTTGTTTTGCTCCTCCAAGCAGGTTAACAAAGCCAAGTTAAAAATGAGCTAATTTAATCAACAAATGTTCCATGAACCAATTGCTCCACTTACTGCACAATAATGAATACAAATAAATAAGCAACAGGACTCAACTTTTCTCTTTAAAATCATCTATAACTTTTGCTGCTGCTTCAGTAATCAATGATAATCTCAGCTCAAAAGTTACTAAGGCACGCAAAAGAAATCTTTAGAAGATTATCACCAGTTTAGCATGCACTCTCTAAAAGACTCAACTTCCCTGGTCTCATCTATTTTTCTGCCTTGGAGACAAACAGACTGCAGATGCTGGAATCTGGAGCAAAAATGACAAACTGGAGGCGCACCGCAGGTCAGGTGACATCTGCGGAAGGAAATGGAAGTCAATGCTTCAGATCGAAACCTTTCATCGAGACTGCTGAAGGGTCTGAACCCAAAATGTTTGTGGTCCATTTCCTTCCACAGATGTTGCCTGACCCACTGAGTTCCTCCAGCTGTTTGTTTTCTTGTCAGAGAGCCTGCGGGATTTATCTTGCAGCATCCACTCCATTGATGTTAAACAGTTACAAGTCTGTGCTTTATTACATGGAGTAAGCTAATGCTGAGGGAGCCTTGAGTTGGAAGTGGCTTGACATTGAAGGAAAAGCTAAACCAAAGCTTGAGCTATCTGCCTGATTGATGTTGAACCAATTGATGAAGCCTCTGACATCTTCCTGTAAATCAATGCCGTTGAAGCAGAAAGCTTATCTGATTGCTTGCCGACTTGCAGCCTGTGATGCTTTATCCTGTTGTTTTGCACACAAAGGTCAAGTCACTCCTGGAACAATTTATGGCGGGTGAAACACTTGGGGACGGTTCTGCAAGATGCTAAGGCACGATCTCGTCTACAGTTGACAAAGAACAAAGATAAGAGACAAAGATAATCACTCTTCACAGTCAACCCCTCAATGCAAACACTGACTTAACTCCTAAACTGCTAAGTTTAAATTGGTAAATTAAAGAAAATTAATCCTAAAAGTGAGAACAATTTGGATTTGTCACTTGTAGGTGACTGTGACAAAAGATGACTGACTTTATAGCTCTGAACTCACTTTCATGAACTTTAATTCTGAATGTTATTTGCTTACTTCTTATTGCTTGCATGATTTGTTCTTTTTTTGCATATTGAATTCTATGGGATTTCTTTGTTTTGTGGATGCCTGTAAGGAGACAAATCTCATGGTTGTATCCATACTTAGATAATTAATGTACTTTGAACTTTGAAAAGTACATAATCCCAGTGGCCAAACATTTTAATTCCCAATCCCATTCCCTTTCAACATGGCTTGCTCTTGAGCCAAGTTGAGGCCACCCTCTATGCGGAGGAACAGCATCTTATATTCTGCCTGGGTAGCCTCCAACATGTCCTGCTTGGTGGCACAATAAGATCAGTGCTGGACTCTGGAGTGAAGGCTTCTTCTTCTAGACTTCAACATGATGGCATGATATCAATTTCTCCTTCTGGTAAACAATTCACCCTTCCTTCTAGTTCCCTCTCTAAACATTTTACCTCTTCTCACCTGACTATTACTACCTGTGGGTCTCCTCCTCCTTCCCTTCCTCATGAATTTCCCTCTCCTGTCCTATCAGATCCCTTCTTTTCCAGCCCTTGACCTTTCTCACTCACCTGGTTTTAGTTATCACCTTCCAGTCAGCTTCTTTTCCCTTACCCCACCTTTTTATTCAGGCATCTCTCCCCCTCCATCCCTCTCGATCCTGATGAAAGGTCTTGGCCTGAGATGTCTACTGTTTACTCTTTTCCACAGATGCTGCCTCGCTTGCTGAGTTCCTCCAGCATTTTGTGTGTGTCGCTAATAATCATAATTTTCTCTTACAGTTTTATCACCTTTTCTTCAAGAATTTCACTTCACACTACTTTGCAAGGAGTTTTGTTGACAGAGGGTACGTATATAAGACAATAAACCAACCTTCATCTTAAGATATTCTACAAATGCTGGACATCCAAAGTAACACATACATAAAATGCTGGAGGAACTCAGCAGGTCAGCTAGCCTCTATGAAGGGGAATAAAGGGTTGATGTTTCAGGCCAATACCCTTGTTTTAGCCATTGCCACCTTGGGGAAAATGAGCTGTCTGTCCTCTCTACCAACACCTCTTATCATCTTATACACCTACATCAAGTCACCTCTCACCCTCCTTTGCTCCAAAGAGAAAAACCCTAGCTCACTCAACTTTTCCTCATGGGACATGCTCTCATCCTGACAAATCTCCTCTGCAATTTTCCTTCCATCCTCACAGTTGCCAAGTCATTCCCTAAAAACATGAGAGATGCTGGAAATCTAGAACAACACATACAAAATGCTGGAGGAAGTCAGTGTTCCTTAAAACTTATCTTTATTCCCTTGTCCCCTGTATGCTGAGAGACCATCTTTATTTCTCCCCTTAGTGTGGATGATACATGTATGAGTAAAAATGATTGTCTCAGCTGTAAATTTCAAATCAGCTTGTGTATTTTTATGGACCATGCAAAATGCTGCGTCCATTAAGTTTAACTTGGTAGCTTTAAAGACAATTAATTCTGAAGCTGAGAATCTTGAAGGATTTGCTTTAGATTTGACACCTGTGGGTAAAAGAATGTAATCATAAGTTAGCTGTGGTGAAATGGCAGAGCAGACACAAAGGGCTCAATGGTCTAATAGTAATTTCTTATGGACTAAGAATTTAACCTCCAATTTTATCAGTTTCTTCAATAATTTCCCTTTACATTCCTTTGCACGGCGTGTGTGTAAGACAATAAACTAACCTGTATCTTTGCTTTGTCTATTCCTCAGTGAGGACTTTAGGTGATGCAATAAGGTAGATGCATCTTCCCAGAGGAGGAAGAAGTGATTCAGATCCTCAAACTTATTCCGCCATTGAGATGGGGCTTCTTGGTCAACATGGACCTGATGGGTCAAAGGGTGTGTGTTCATACTGTAGAACTCTTTGGCTCAATGACGATGACATTCAACGTGATCATGGCTGATCTACAACAAGAAGTCCATGTGCCAACCTTTGCCTCATATAATTGGCAATGTGGTAAATTGGTACTTTGAACTTTAAACTTTTTTGAACTTTTTGAACATTAAAATAGGTTGTGTTACTGTCACATGTACCAAAGTACAGTGAAAAATTTGTCTTGCATATTGTTCATACAGTTCAACTTATATTCAATACACAGTGCATTGCAGTAGTACAAGGCAAAGCAATAACAGAATGGAGAATAGAATGTTACAGTTACAGAAAAAGTGTAGTGCAGGTAGACAATAAATTGCAAGACCATAATGAGGTAGATTGTGAGATTGAAAGTCCATCTTCTCATACTAGTTAACAGACCCTGCAATTATTTTCATGTCAGAATTAAACTACTTGTTGCGGAGTTCCCCAAACTTCCACTATCTGCACAAAATTCTCCCTGACTTTAATTTTCATTCTCTGTTCCTGATGCTAACTCTGCAACCTTTCTGTCTGTGTATCAGGTCAGATCCCATTATAGCTTAGATATTCGGTCAAGTCGTTGTTCCATTTCCTGAGGAAGCAAACCTCTCTGCAGTTTAGCCAAAGTCTCCAGAAGGCATCCTGGTAAAGCAAAATGCCATCTTCCTGCATCCTTCCACGACAGTAAATATATTATGCATTGTCCTCACTACCCCAACCTTTATTATACCAATAATATCACAGCCCTTTTCTTTCACATTTGACAAAACTCGCTCAAGCTGATTTCAATTCAGACCACTGCATAGGTTAAAATAGAACGTTTTTGGCTTATATATGAGCTGCCAAAAAGCAAAATGGAATTGGTTTCCTTGGGGTGGTCACCTGCTGGTTGAAAGTTTTCACTGTGGTTATATCATGTGCAATGATGTGCCAGTACTTAATTGGACAGAGAATTGAGCATGAGTGGGATTGCTAGAATGTTCCAGCACGTGGCTGGATTAAGATGTGTTTGTTTATTGCTGTAAATAGAAGTTCTCTAATTCCTCCAGAATATGATTCTTTACTGTTAACCCACAGCACGAGAAAAAGGAAGTAAGATAACACAATGTTAGTTGTGGTTCTGGAAGTAAAATACAGGAGGATCGAGGATCGAAGATAATCGAGAAAAAAGAAGAAGAAATAAGTTTGAACTGTAAACAGTAAATTGGAAGGTTTACAACCCCCACCAAAACTGTAGCTGACTGGCAATGAAGCTGAGAATTGGGAGATATTCAAGCAACAATTTGAACTGTACTTATTGGCGGTTGATTATGAAGAGAGGTCGGAATACAACAAAGTTGTGCTTTTGCCCCATGTAATTGGGAATTAAGAAGTAGAGGTATATAATAACATTGTCTTTGAAGATGGAGATAGTTTCATTTAAAGTTGATAATGGTCAGATTTGAAGTTTTTGTATAACTAGGCATAATTTAACATTTGAGTGATTCAAGTTCTTCACATGTATGCAGAGAGCTAATGAAACGATTGATCAGTATGTGACTGAGTTAAGAAAGCGTAGTAGAATGTGTGAGTTTGGATTGCTCGCAGACTCTCTTACTAAAGATAGACTAGTTTGCGGCATTCAAGATAATGCACTGAGAGAAAGGCTGTTTGGAGAGCAAGATTTAAATTTTGACAAAGCTTTTGCGCTCTGCAAAGCTTCTGAGACTGTAATGTCTCAGACTCAAGAGCTTTTTGTTGAAAACTGCAAGGTAAGCGCTGTAAAAAGTGGGAATATTTCAAGAAATATAATAATATGTCAACAAAACCGACAGCGAAGAAGACAGCATTTGAAAGAAAAAAGTCATGTGATCGCTGTGCACGGGAACATCGCCCAAATCCGTGCTTCGTATATGACAAAATTTGCTACAACTGCAGTAAGGTTAATCATTTTTTGCGCTGCTGTAGAAGTAGAAAGAAGGAAAATGACATGAAACAAGTAAATGCAGTGATTGAAGCTGACCGTGAGGAATTTTATATAGATGTGCTTTGTGAAAATGCTGACATGGAGAATATATAAGCAGTAGCTGCAGTTTCTGAGACGAACAAACAGGAGGCAATTGATGATATGAAAAAGCAATGAGAGGAGGAGGTTGCTTCAATGCAAGTGATAATGAAAGAGACACTGAGAGAATATGAGATTCAGTCTAATCACCGTCCAGAGCAAGAAAGCTCACAGCGGGCACAGTATATGGTAGAAGTGAAAGCACAAGTGACGGAATTGAGAAGTCGTATTGAAACGATGAAGTCTCAGCATTAAAAAAAAAGACATTACACAGTTAATGAATGAATTAGATAAAGAAAAGAAGGTTCATATTTTATTACAAATGGAAGTGGAAGGAATTAGGAAAAAACGCAGTCCAAACAGAGGCAGGGAAGCAGATTGCTGAGGAGGACAGTGTGAACTGCTTACCTGAATTTCCAGATTCTAACCAGGAGGCATGTGAGAGTATATCAAAAAGTTTAGTTGTGATACATAAATAAAAGCTTAAAGCAGAAAAGAAGCAGCACAAAAAAAGTCATGGCTCAGATAGCGAAGAGCCAACTTCAGAGTTTCAGTTAGCTGATATAGATTTGTTTATTGGTTAATGCTGTTATTTGTTTTTCATTTTAAGGAAAGGAAGATGTGGTGATATCAAGTGCAATGATGTGCCAGAATAACCATATAACCATATAACAATTACAGTACGGAAACAGGTCATCTCAGCCCTTCTAGTCCATGCCAAAACATTTACTCTCACATAGTCCAACCTGCCTGCACTCAGCCCATAACCCTCCATTCCTTTCCTGTCCATATAACTATCCAATTTTTTAAAAATGACAAAATCGAACCTGCCTCTACCACTTCTACCGGAAGCTTATTCCACACAGCTACCACTCTCTGAGTAAAGAAGTTCCCCCTCATGTTACCCCTAAACTTTTGCCCCTTAACTCTCAACTCTTGCCCCTTAACTCTCAATTCTCAGTACATGATTAGACAGAGCACCGAGTATGCATGGAATTGCTAGAATGTTCCAGCATGTGGCTGGATTAATTCGTGTTTGTTTATTACTGTAAATAAAAGCTCTTTAATTCTTCCAGAATATGATTCTTTACTGTTAACCTATGGTACGAGAAAAAAGAAGTAACATAACATTCACTTCTCTTAACTTCCCGGCAAGGTTATTGTCGATGATATGCATAAGTTAGTATTGGCATTGGTTTACTATTGTCATATGTATCAAGATACAGTGAAAAACTTGTCTTGCATATTGCTCATACAGATCAAATCATTACACGGTGCATTGAGATGGAATAAGGCAAAACAATAATAAAGCAGGGTAAAGTGTAAAAGCTATGAAAAGAATGCTGTACAGATAAATGATGAAGTGCAAGATCATAATGCGGTAGACTGAGAGGCCAGGTGTCCACCTTATTGCACACAAGGTCTGTAACAGTGGGGTAGAATCTGTTCTTGAACCCGGGTGGTAGGTGCTTTTAGGCTTGTATATTTCTTCCCAATGGGAGAAGGGAGAAGAGAGAATGTCTGGGGTGGGCTGGGGTCATTGATTAGGCTAGTTGCTTTACTGAGGCAGCAAAAAGTGTAGACAAGTTGCATGGTGAGTTCCAACTTTTGCTGCCTTCCGACAATTTCTTGGACCATTGAGTACTGTTACAGATTCAGGCAACAATAAATATATGAGTGAGGCAGGGGTTTTTATAACAAATAACACGTTTATTAAACACTGAATACAAACCCCCCAAAAGTAAACAAATCACTAACGTAACCGGAAATCAGCTGCTGAGTGGCAGCTTAAACAGTTCTTAAAGCAATGAAGCTTAAACAGCTCTTAAAGCGATGTTGCAAAAACAGTTCTTTAATGCAGTATTGCCAAAAGTTCAAAATGCTCACAGTCCATTAAAGGAAGAGACTTTTTAAGACGATTTAGATTCTCTTTCACGTCGTGTTGCTTCGGTTCCCAAATTGAACTTTTCCCACGAAGAATTTACGTAACAAAATGGCTTAAAGGCACTGACCTTTCCTTTACAGCATTGTCCTCAATCCTTTCTGCTATTTCGCAGGGATTAACATGAGAACAGTCAACGAATTCCTTCCGAATAAGGATCAAACAAGGTCGAACCTGTTTCACAGTCGAAATAGATTCTCCTTGAACTTTAACTTCCAAACTCCGATCTTCACTCTCCACTGATTCTCAACTAGCAGTGTTATAAAGAAACTGCTGGCAATGACCTTTTAAACTTTAGGCATTAGACAAAACTTCATCCTTCAACTAAACTGCATCATCACATTAAATCACGCAGAGGCATGAAGTCAACATGGCAAATCCAGCCATGAACTGCCCCTCTTCACAGGGAGGGGGCCTCCTTTTATACCCTGTAAAAAAAAACCTGTCACATGACCTCTACTGGCGGAAAAATATCGTTACTCCACCATCACAAGACCATTACCTTAAGTCCAGTATAGCTTCAACCCCAGTCACGTGACAAGGGTACCACTGTCACGTGTCACGAGTACGTAACACCTCCCTTAAAAAAAACATTTTTGGTCTGTCAAGAACAAAAATTTCAAAAATTATTTATTTACAAGAAAAACAAATATATAAATTTTATACATACACAATATATAATACCATCATATAACATCTTACAACTCACAATACAGTAGGAGTGTTACAATTGAAAAAAGACCACTCCATAAAAAAAATTACATTGTACATTCAACATCAAGATAAACAATCAGCAACCACATTATCTTTACCTTTAATATGAGTTATTACAATATCGTAATCTTGTAACATCAAACTCCAATTTAATAATCTTCTGTTTTTGTTTTTCATCTTACTCAGAAAAACTAACGGATTATGATCAGTGTAAACAATAAGTGGTTTTTGAGTTGTACCAACATATACCTCAAAATATTCCAAAGCTAAAACAAGAGATTACAATTCCTTCTCTATTGTCAAATAGTTTCTTTGATGTTTATTAAATTTCTTAGAAATGTAAGCTACTGGATGATCAACCTCATCACCTTCATTCCTTTGCATTAATACTGCTCCTGCAGCCTAATCACTAGCAACTACAGCTAATGAAAAAGGTTTTTCAAAGTCAGGTGCCTTAAGAACAGGTTGTTGACATATCATTGTTTTCAATTTTTCAAATGCTTCTTGACAAGGCACTGTCCACACAAACTTCACATTCTTCGCCAAAAGGTTAGTTAATGGAAGGGCAACATTAGCAAAATTCTTACAACATTTTTGATAATATCCTACCATTCCCAAGAATCTTCTGAGAGTTTTTATCCCCGTTGGAGTGGGAATCTCTAAAATTGCCCAAACGTTTGCCTGAACAGGAGCTACCTTACCTTGACCCACAACATAACCAAGGTAAGTCACAGTGGTATGTTCAAATTCACTCTTAGCTAAATTAATAGTTAAGTTAGCTTTTGAAAGCCTTTCAAATAATTTCTCCATCACAATAATGTGTGCTTCCCAAGTATCATTTCCTGTCGCTAAATCATCAATATAAGCATCAGTATCTTTCAATCCCTGAATCACAGAGTTAATCATCCTCTGGAAAGTACCTGGGGCATTCTTCATCCCAAATGGAAGAACATTATATTCATATAGCCCAGATGGAGTTACAAATGCAGAAATCTCTCTACCTCTGTCCGTTAATGGAATACACCAATACCCTTTCAATAAATCAATCTTTGTAAGGAACTTTGCTTTTCCAACTTTATCTACACAATCATCTACTCTAGGAATTGGATATGCATCTGTTTTCGTTACAGCATTCACCTTCCTATAGTCCGTACAAAACCTTATACTACCATCTGCTTTTGGCACCATAACACAGGGTGAACTCCAATTCGAGTTAGAATGTCTAATAATATTATTCTCTAACATATATTCAATTCCTTTCTCAGCAAGTTCACATTTTTCTATGTTCATCCTATATGGGTGTTGTTTGATAGGTTTGGCATCTCCAACATCTACATCATGTGAAGCTATAGTAGTCCTTCTCGGAACATCTGGAAACAAATCCTTATATTTAAAAAGTAATTCCTTCATCTGTTCTTTCTGCTCTAGCTGTAAATGTGCTAGTTTCTCATCAATATTTTCCGGAATGGTTGAATTTGGTAACCTAACAGAAACAATGTTGGATTTAGAATGAAATTCAGATGAATCATCTATCATGTTCCTAGTTAAATCAAACTCATTCTCACTAACCACAACAGTCACAGTATCAGATTGTTTCCCAAAATATGGTTTTATCATATTTATATGGCAAAGTTGTGTTGACCTTCTACGATCTGGAGTTTTTATCATGTAATCCACATCATTGATTTTAGACACAGTTTCATAAGGACCATGAAATCTAGCTTGTAAAGGATTCGTTTGCATTGGGAAAAGAACCAACACCTTATCTCCAGGCTTAAACATCCTCATCCTAGCTTCTTTATCATACCAAGTTTTCATTTTCTCCTGAGCCAATTTTAAATTTTCCTTGGCTAAGCCACAAGCTTTATGTAACCTGTCCTTAAATTTCAAAACACAGTCCAACAAATTAGTGTGTATTTCCTTACTAGTCCACTGTTCTTTTAATAAAGCTAAAGGTCCTCTAACTCTATGCCCAAACACAAGTTCAAATGGACTGAAACCTAAAGATTCCTGTACCGATTCCCTTACTGCAAATAAAAGTAAGTTTATACCCTCATCCCAATCATTTTCATTTTCCACACAATATGTCCTAATCATATTCTTGAAGGTAGAATGAAACCTCTCCAAGGCACCTTGCGACTCTGGATGGTATGCAGACGAAGTGATTTGCTTAGCTCCCAATTTATAAACTATCTGTTGAAACAATCCAGACATAAAATTACTGCCTTGATCAGTTTGTATTTCCTTAGGTAATCCAAAATAAGTAAAGAATTTTATAAGAGCCTTTGTCACAGTTTTAGCTGTTATATTCCTAAGTGGTACTGCCTCTTGAAACCTAGACCAAGTACACATGATAGTCAACAAGTACTGATAACCAGTTTTTGTCTTCACTAATGGACCAACACAATCTACAATAACTTTAGAAAACGGTTCACCAAATGCTGGAATAGGTTGTAATGGAGCCACTGGTGTAACTTGATTTGGTTTACCCACAATTTGACAAGTATGGCACATTTTACAAAACATCGCCACATCTTTTCTTAGACCAGGCCAGTAAAAATGTTTTAAAATCTTGTCCACAGTTTTCCTTACCCCTTGATGTCCACCTAAAGGCACACTATGAACTAAAGACAAAATCTCATTTTGATAAACTTTAGGGACAACTACCTGGTAAACAACATTCCATTCCTCACTTGCAGGAATTGTAGGCGATCTCCACTTCCTCGTCAACACTCCTTTTCCCAAGTAATATCCTACTGGCACATTCTCAATTTCACTATCTAGTAAAGCTTGTTCTCTTCATTTTATAATCTCAGGGTCTCTATTCTGCTCTGCTATCATCTCCTTCTGAGACAGAGATAAATCTTCATAGTCAGACTTACTCCAAGAATCGTGTTCAAACAATGAAGGTAAGAAAGTCTCTGACACATTCTCAAAACTCAAATCCTGAGTTGAACAGTCATGAGTAACAACCTCATTCTGTGCATCAATCTTTTTAGCCATAGCTCTAGTCACAACACAGGAAGAATCTGTGTTAGAATTCATCTCTGGTTCCTCTGACTCCATTGTCAAATGCACTTCAGGAAAAACTTGTCCACCTGCCAAGTCATTACCTAACAATAAAGAAATATCCTTCACAGGTAAGCTAAGTTGTAATCCTACTTTAACAAATCCTGTAACTAACCCTGACTTTAAATTTACTTTATGTAAATGTACAGGCATAAATTCACTCCCAACACCTCTTATATAATTTACCTCACCAGTATCAAACCCTTCATTAAACTTCAACACACAGTCTAACATCAGTGATTGAGAAGCTCCAATATCCCTAAGGATTTTTATAATGTTCTCGCTCAGCGTGTAAGGTAACGCGGAACTAAACACCGAGATAAACCATTGTCAATGAAGACAGGATCACAGTAAGATTAACCGTTTACTGTTCACTCTTCCACATTAACGTATGGTGAAAACTGTTGATAAAACAATACAAGATTTGTACAACAGTTGTTTCCTTCTTAATATTACATTTACATCATAAATACTTGCAAGGTAAAACTACAACAACTACATTACATTAAAGTGCAGCATACAGTCAGAATCTACCTATGCCATTGACTGCTTTAAATACACTTCAACGCAAACTATCCGCAACTCTTTAACTAACGAAAACATGAACATTATCGACCGTCGTTACTTTTAACAGGATCGGCGTTAACATTTTAATTCAACATATCAATTATCTCATAACTCGCAGCGTTGCCTTCACAATGTTCCTGGTGCGTAGAGAGAAAACTTTGCTGCTTGCTTGCGCTTGCACATGTCTCAACCCCCACCTTCCCGTTTCTCCAAACTGGTATTTTCCCACAGGACGCGGCGAAACCGGATGTGACGTCATCGCATGCTGCGATATTTCACAGACAACTTTAAACAATCCTAACTTTAACTAGAATGCTAACAAACAAATTACTAAGCAAAAATATTATAAACTAAATAACTGCCATAAAGGCAACACAATTTTTATTGGCACCAGAGTAGATCCTTCTTTCAAATACACAAACCCTTCAGTTATAAAATGATCATATCCCTTTCTAACTTGGTCAGACTCTAACAAAACCTCATTTGTGTTTATCAAACCCTGTAATCTTACAGGTGCTTCAGTATGTTGCACACAAGCATCTGGAACTGCTTCCTTCTCTTTCTTTTTCAATCTGAAACAGTTAGCTATTACATGGCCAGGTTTCTTACAATAGTTACAAATAAGACCAAACTGTCTTTCCTTCACAGGTTTTCCTTCCTCCTTACCTTTCTCATTAACTTCTGATTTAATTTCTGATTTACCTTGAGTCTCCGTATTACTTCTCCTCTTAAAAATTCTGCCCTGAGGAAATTTATTCTTATGGATTAAAACATACTCATCAGCTAATCTAGCACAGTCCTGCAATTTATTAGTATCCCTCTCATTTAAGTAGGTCCTTACTTCAACAGGAATGCTTCTTTTAAATTCCTCCATTAAAATCAGCTCTTTCAATGTATCATAGTCCTCATTTACATTTTTTAGAAGAAACCCATCTCTTAAAACACATAGCTTTATCATAGGCAAATGCCACTTAAGTCTTTTCCACAGACTTCTTCAAACTTCTGAATCTTTCTCTTTATGCTTCTGAGACTAATTCGTATGACTTTAAAATTCGCATTTTCACAATATCATAATATAATGCTTGCACAGCAGTTAAAGCTGTGTAAACTTGTTGTGCTTTGCCTTTAATTACACTCTGTAACAACACTGACCATTTACCTTTCAGCCACTCTGACATCTGAGCAATAGTTTCAAAATGTTGGAAATATCTTTCCACTTCTGTTTCACTAAATGGTGGAACCAATTTAATTTCTTGACTAGCAACAAACGGCTTTTTAGAACCAGAAGACTGATTCCCAGGCCTTAATTCCGTCATTGCATATTCAAATTACCTTTTTTTCTGATCAGCTTCCAAACTACAATGCTCCAACTTCATTTGTTAGATTTGCAACTGCATCTCCAGATTACATATTGGTAACGACTCTAAAATCGATTCATCAAAGCACTCGAATCCACATAATGTGACGCGATTTTTCTCTGTATTACAGCCTTTGATGTAGCCTCCGAAATACCTTTAAGTTGCAATCTACTAGCTATCTCAGTTACCTCAGTTTTTTTTCGCCTTCGCTAACAACTCCGCGACTGACGAAACCAGAAACTCATCAATATTCATTGTTGCTGAATACCACTCACAAGCCAATCAAACAAACGAATCGAGTAATCCCTTTTTCCAAAACACCAATGCAAAATTTAACAAGCATTTAAACGCAAACGATCCAATCCCGGACGAGCCCTCATATTTATGTTATGGATTCAGGCAACAATAAATATATGAGTTAGGCAGGGGTTTTTATAACAAATAACATGTTTATTAAACACTGAATACAAACCCCCCAAAAGTAAACAAATCACTAATGTAACCGGAAATCAGCTGCTGAGCGGCAGCTTAAACAGCTCTTAAAGCAATGAAGTTTAAACAGCTCTTAAAGCGATGTTGCAAAAACAGTTCTTTAATGCAGTATTGCCAAAAGTTCAAAATACTCACAGTCCATTAAAGGGAGAGACTTTTTAAGACGATTTAGATTCTCTTTCACGTCGTGTTGCTTCGGTTCCCAAATTGAACTTTTCCCACGAAGAATTTACGTAATAAAATGGCTTAAAGGCACTGACCTTTCCTTTACAGCATTGTCCTCAATTCTTTCTGCTATTTCGCAGGGATTAACATGAGAACAGTCAAAGAATTCCTTCCGAATAAGGATCAAACAAGGTCGAACCTGTTTCACAGTCGAAATAGATTCTCCTCGATCTTTAACTTCCGAACTCCGATCTTCACTCTCCATTGATTCTCAACTAGCAATGTTATAAAGAAACTGCTGGCAATGACCTTTTAAACTTTAGGCATTAGACAAAACTTCACCTTTCAACTAAACTGTGTCATCACATTAAATCACGCAGTGGCATGAAGTCAACATGGCAAATCCAGCCACGAACTGCCCCTCCTCACAGGGAGGGGTCCTCCTTTTATACCCTGTAAAAAAAACTGTCACATGACCTCTACTGGTGGGAAAATGACATCACCCCACCATCACAAGACCATTACCTCAAGTCCAGTATAGCTTCAACCCCAGTCACGTGACAAGGGTACCACTGTCACGTGTCACGAGTACGTAACAGTACGTTTATGTGGAGTGCTGCCTCAAGCAAGAAAACAGCATTGATTATCAAAGAGCCCCAACGCCACACCCTCTTCTCACTACTATCATTGGGCAGGAAGTACAGGAGTCTTAGATCGCACACCAGCAGGTTCAGGAGCAGTTAATTCCCGACAACCATCCGGCTCCTGAACAGGCATGTATAACTTCATTCACTGTTACTCTGAACTAATTCTATGAATTGCCTACTTCCTTTCAAGGACTCTTTACAACTCTTATTCTCATGACTACTTTTTGCACACTTTGTCCCCTTTTGCACATTGGTTATCAGTCTTTGTTTATGCATAGATTTTTGTAAAATACCTTTTTTATTTTCCTGCAAAAAATGAATCTCAAGGTTTTGCTGTATATTGTAATATATATACATACTTCGATAATGAAGTTACTTTGAACTTTGAACTTTCCCTAGAGTCCTATGTGAACATAATGATTTTTTATTCAGTATTATAAACATATATATTTCTGTTATTCAATTACTTTTCATTAAGTATTAAAGACTGAAGATAAATGCAATGAATTCCATCAAATCAAGTATGCTGGATTTACACTCAGTGGCCACTTCATTAGTTACACCTGTACTCTTGCATGTTAATGGAGTATCTAATCAGCTAATCACGTGGTAGCAACTCAATGCATAAAAGCATGCAGACATGGTCAAGAGGTTCAGTTGTTGTTCAGACCAAGCATCAGAATGGAGAAGAAATGTGATCAAAGTGACTTAGATCATAGAATGATTGTTGGTGCCAGATGGGGTGGTTTGAATATCTCACAAACTGCTGATTTCCTAGGGCTTTCAGACACAATGGTCTCTACAGTTTACATAGAATGATGCAAAAAAACAAAAATGAAAAAAAACATCCAGAGGATGGCAGTTCTGTGGGGAAAAAATTGCTTTGTTAATGAGAGAAGTGAGACGTGAATTGCCAGACTGATTCAAGCTGACAGGATGGCAACAATATCTCAAATAACCATGTGTTACACCAGCAGTGTGCAGAAGAGCATCTCTGAATGAGCAACATATTGAAACTTAAAGTGGATGGACTACAGCAGCAGAAGTCCATTCACATACAGAAATACAGTCAGTGGCCAAGTTGTTAGGGATTATATAATTAAGCTAGTGAAACCTGTTTTAATCTTCCTAGAATATAGAAACATAAGATATAACACAGGAAACATTTAGTAAGTCAGGCAGCGTCTGTGGAAAGAGAAACTGTTAATGTCTCATTAAATCAGTCCTAATGAAGAGTCACAGATCTGGAATGTTCACTGTGTCTTGTTTCATAGATGCCATCTGTTCTGACAAGTGCTTCCAGTTCTTTCTGTTTTTATTTCAGGTTTGCATCATGTGTAATTTCTACTTGATTTTCATTCTATTTTTCTGTATTTCAGCAGCACTGTTTATTCATATGAATCTGCTTGGAATTCTTTACTATACTTAAGAATCTTCTATTGTCCTCATTTTCCCTACCTCTTTAACTTCCTCCAGCCTTATGCTTTCACTTGTACAATTCTGCTTTCTTCTTCTCCATTCTGATCCCATGCAGTCCCACCTTAACTCCCAAATGGTTCATTTGTTTGTTAGTGAATGTGATTGTTCTTGGCAAATTTTTCCACAGAAGTGGTTTGCCATTGCCTTCTTCTGGGTAGTGTTTTTGCCAGATGGGTGGCAGCATCCACCCACCCCCCCCCCCCACCGAGCCATCTTCAATACAATTCAGAGATTGCTTGTCTGGTGTCTGTGGTTGCATAACCAAAACTTGTAATATGCATCAACTGTTCATACGACCATCCATCATCTGCTCATATGGCTTCACATGACTCTGATTGGGGGGGCTAAGCAGGTGCTAAACCTTGCCCCAGGGTGACCTACATGGTAGCGGAGGAGCACCTTACACCACCTTTGGTAGAGGTGTGTTGGCACGTGGCCAAGCGGTTAAGGCTTTGGGCTGGCGGTAGTTAGTTCGAACCTCAGCCGAGGCAGCGTGTGTGTCCTTGAGCGAGGCTCTTAACCACACACTGCTCCTGCACGTTTATAGCCCAGTGGCGGCAGTTGGTGCAGTATGGACAAAACAAAGATGTTTCTCCACCCCACCACCCAAATGTTAGCCTTGCCTTCAGCTACAGTGATTTAAGCTCTGAAATTCCTTCCCTCCAGCATCCCCGAAGGCTCTCTGATTCTTCTCCTTAAAACCTTTTCATTGAACAAACCTTCAAACATCCAAACGAAAATCTTCTTCAGTGGCTGCTCACCAAGTTAAGAGCCCATGGTACTACAGGAAAGCTATTAGCATGGCTAGAGCATTGGCTGAACTGGAGGAGGCACTGAGTGGAAATAAAAGGATCCTTTTTTGGTAGGCTGCCAGTGACTAGTTTTATTCCACAGGGCTCGATGTTGGGACTATATCTTATATCAATGATTTAGATGATGAAATAGTTGGCCTTGTTGCCAAGCTTGCAGATGATATAAAGATTGGTGGAGGGGCAGGTAACATTGAGGAAACATGAAGAATGCAGAAGGACTTAGATTAGAAGAATGGGCAAGGAAGTGGCAAATGAAATACAATGTTGGAAGATGCATGACCATGCACTTTGGTAGTAGAAATAAATGTGCAGACTATCTCCTGAAAGGGGAGAAAATCCAAAATATGAGATGCAAAGGGATTTGGGCTCCTTGTGCAGAACACCCTAAAGGTTAACATGCAGGTTGAGTCTGTGGTGAGGAAGGCAAATGCAATGTTAGCATTCATTTCAAGGGATCAAGAATATACGAGAAGAATTGCGATGCTGAGGCTTTATAAGGCCTCGCCTTAAGTGTTGTGATCAGTTTTAGTGTTGTGATCAGTGATCAGTTTTAGGCTCCTCATCTAAGAAAGGGAGCATTGTGTTGGCATAGAAGAGGGTTCAGAGGGGATTCATAAGGATGATTCCGGGAATGAAAGGGTTATCATATGAGGAATGTTTGATTGCCCTGTACTCACTGGAATTTAGAAGGTTGTGGGGGGATGAATCTCATTGAAAATTTACTTTTGAATGTTGAAAGGCCTGGGCAGAGTAGATGTGGAAAAGATGTTTCTCATGGTGGGATGTCTAGGATAAGAGGACTCAGCCTCAGGATAGAGAGGCATACACTTAAAAGAGAGATACAGAAAAAAATCTTTAACCAGATGGTGGTGAAATTGTGGAATTTGTTACTGCAGGCAACCGTGGAGGCAGGTCATTGGGTATATTTAAGGCAGAGATTGATAGGTTCTTTATTGGCCATGGCATCAAAGGTTACAGGGAGATGGCCAGGGACTGGGGCTGAGAAAGGGGTGGGGGAAAGGATCAGCTATGATTGAATGGTGGAGCAGACTTGATGGGCCAAAAGGCCTCATTCTACTCCTATGGCTTATGGCTTGGTGTCAACTTTCTGCTTCACAACATTTTTTCTTGAAAAGTGGCTAGGGGTGTTAGCTATGTTAAAGACATCTCATTAGAGGAAGTTTTGTTGGAGCCAAACCATCTGTTGTCAGATGATCTGACAGATTGGAATCGTATCTAAAGTAGCAACACCAAATGCTTCTCTCTTGTGGGTGAAGTTGGAGTGAGAGTGGTAGGGTAGGGATTGGAGTCCAAGTTTGTGGATTCTTGTGATATTTTTTCAGAGAAGAAAGCTTTAAGAAGCTCTGACAAGAAGCATCTTATCACTGCTGGGTGCAGGAACACACAGGCTAAACATTTTCAACTTTTGTTCATTTGTTATTTTAGAGCATCCTCATGTCACTCTTTTCCAGATCAAACTGACCTGAAGTTCTTCTACAAGACAAATGCTGGAGGAACTCAACAGATCAGGCAGCATCTATGGAAATGATTAAACAATCAATATTTCAGGTCGAGACCCTTCTTCAGGACTGGAAAGTAAGGGGGAAGACACCAAATAAAAAAGTGAGGTGGGGGGGAATGGAGGAACAAAAAGGTGATAGCTGAAGCCAGGTGGATGGGAAAGGTAAAAACCTGGAAATGAAGGAATCTTTCTGTCTTTCTAAATCTTTTTATTAATGTTAGTAATATGGACAGAATACAAATGATATATTGATAAAGAAATTACCAACATATAAATTCCATTACATATGAAAAAAACATACATAATAGTTACAATATAAATGAGTTTACCAAAACATAAGCCATAAAATATATGTATGAACATAGGAAGGAATCTGAAAGGAGAGGGGAGTGGATCATAGGAGAAAGAGAAGGAGGAGGGGACCCCGGGGGAGGTGATAGGCAAGTGAGAAGAGGTAAGAGGCCAGAGTGGGGAATAAAAGAAGAGGAGAGGGGGATGGAAAATATCAATCCTGATGAAGGGTCTTAGCCCAAAACATTCACAGGTTATTTCTCTGCATAGATGCTGTCTGGACTGTTGCTCAGCATTTTGTATGCGTTGCAATACAGCATCTATTCAGGATCAGCAATGTCCCATAGCAAATGAATCAAGAAAAATGTGGAATTAAATGTTTTGTATTGATCTTTATTCTAGAAGAATTGCTGTTTGAGAAAGCAAATCACCCCAGATGTCAGAAGTCTGAAATTAAACTAAATGCTGGTCAGATAATGAATAGGTCAGAACATTTATTGTCAGGGAAAAATTGAGTTAAAATTTAAGTCAATGGAAATGTGACTAACTCTTCTTTCAAACTGTCCTAGTTCGCTTCATTCTTCACCTCTTTTAGTCAGGCTCTTCTCCTCTCCCCCAATGGGCAGAAGACACAAAACCCTGAAAGCACAGATCAGCAGAATCAAAGACTACCAGCTACCATCCTGCTGCTGTCAGACTCTTGAATGGACCTCTCATACACCAAAAGATAAACTACTGAACTTCTTGATCTCCTATCCTACCTCATGGTGGCCCTTGCGCCTTACTGGCTACCTGCACTGCACTCTCTCTCTGTAACTGCAATTGCATCCTGCTTTCTTTTTGCAACTTTGGTGGAATTATGTATGGAATGATCTCTCTGGAATCACCGAAATGCTTTTCAGTGTGTGCACTACATGTGACAATGATAAACCAATTGATAATGTAAGCTGTAGACTTATTTTGTTCTCTTTTTTGGTCTCAAGGATAAAATGTTGCTTATGTTTTCACCTCTCCTCATTCTTGGTATCCTAGAACTTGGTTTATCTCCTTTATTTCTAATTTCTACTAGTTCTGATAACATGTTACTCACACAAAGTATTTCTCTCTCTATAGCTGCTGACTCACACACTGATCATTTCAGGAGTTCTCTGTCACACCTGGAAATATTCCTGACCTTTGGGAAGACTCACCATGGAATCTTCTGATTGTAGACACTAACTCTCCACCTTCACTTAGCACGAGAACATAGAACAGTACATAGGACAGGCCCTTCATCCCATGATATCATGCAAATCTTTTAATCTACCTTGAGACCAACTGACCTCTTCCTTCCTACAAAGCACCCAATTTTTCTTTCATCCATGTGTTTATCTAAGAGTCTCTTAAATGACCCTACTACCTCCACTCCCAGCAGTGCATTCCATAACTCTACCACTCTTTGTGTAAAAGAGCTTACCTCTACCATTTCTCCTGTACATACCTCCAGACCTCTTTAAAATTATGTCCCCTTATATTTGTAATTTCTGTCCTGGATAAAAGTCTCTGGCTGTCCATTCATTCTGTCCATGGATTCAACAGTTGCTGGATGGGAGATGCCAGAGAGTAGTGGTGGATAACTGTTTGTCAGGTTGGAAGCCAGTGACTAGTGGTGTGCCTCAGGGATCTGTACTGGGTCCAATGTTGTTTGCCATATATATTAATGATCTGGATGATGGGGTGGTAAATTGGATTAATAAATATCCAGATGATTCTAAGGTAGGTGGTATTGTGGATAATGAAGTAGGCTTTCAAAGCTTGCAGACAGATTTAGGCCAGTTAGATGAGTGGGCTGAACGATGGCAGATGGAGTTTAATGCTGATAAGTATAAGGTGCTACATTTTTGTTGGAATAATCAAAATAGGACATACATGGTAAATGGTAGAGCATTAAAGAATGCAGTAGAACAGAGTGATCTAGGAATAATGGTGCATAGTTCCCTAAAGGTGGAATCTCATGTGGATAGGGTGGTGAAGAAAGTTTTTGGTATGCTGGCCTTTATAAATCAGAGCATTGCGTATAGGAGTTGGGATGTAATGTTAAAATTGTACAAGGCATTGGTGAGGCCAAATTTGGAGTATTGTGTACAGTTCTGGTCACTGAATTACAGGAAAGATGTCAACAAGTTAGAGAGAGTACAGAGGAGATTTACTAGAATGTTACCTATGTTTCAGCACCTAAGTTATAGAGAAAGGTTGAACAAGTTAGGTCTTTATTCTTTGGAGTGTAGAAAGTTGAGGGGGGACTTGATAGAGGTATTTAAAATTATGAGGGGGATAGATAGAGTTGACATGGATAGGCTTTTTCCTTTGAGAGTAGGGGAGATTCAAACAAGAGGACATGAGTTGAGAGTTAAGGGGCAAAAGTTTAGGGGTAACACGAGGAGGAACTTCTTTACTCAGAGAGTGGTAGCTGAGTGGAACAAGCTTCCAGTAGAAGTGGTAGAGGCAGGTTTGATTTTGTCATTCAAAAAAAAATTGGATAGGTATATAGACAGGAAAAGAATGGAGGGTTATGGGTTGAGTGCAGTTGGGTGGGACTATCTGAGAGTAAGTGTTCGGCACGGACTAGAAGGGCCAAGGTGGCCTGTTTCCATGCTGTAATTGTTATATGGTTATATGGTTATACCTCTTATAATTTTCTACACAACTATCAAGCCACCCCTCGTCCTCCTTCGCACCAAAGAGGAAAGCCCTAGCTTGCTCAACATCTCCTCGTATTCTCCCATCCAGGCAGCATTCTGGTAAATCTCCTCTGCACCCTCCCTAAAGCTTCCACATCCCTCTTACAATGAGGTGACCTGAACTGAACACAAAATTTCCAGTGTGGTCTGATCAGAGATTTGCAGAGCTGCAACATTGCCTCATGACTCATGAACTCAATCACCTAACTAATGAAGGCCAACACACCATATGAACCCTTCTTAACCGCCCTACCAACCTACGTGGAAACTTTGAGGGATCAATGGATGTGGATTCCACACTGCTAAGAATCCTGCCATTTACCCTGTACTCCGCTGTCATGTTCCACCTCTCAAGGTGTATCACTTCACATTTTTTCAGACTGAACTCCACCTGCCACTTCTCAGCCCAGGACTGCACCCTAACAATGTCGCTTTGCAACTTATCACTAATGTCTATGCTGTCCACAACACCAGCAATCTCTGTGTCATCTGCAAACTTACTAACTCACCTTTCCACTTCCTCATGTGTCATTTATAAAAATCACAAAGAGCATGGGGTGCAGAATAGATCCCTATGGAACAACCGCTGGTCGCCAGCCTCCGGGCAGAATACATTCCATTTACTAGAACCCTCTGCCTTCTGCGGGCAAGTCAACTCTGAACCACACAGCCAAGTTTCCTAGGATTCCTTGCCTTCTGTCTTTTTGAATGAGCCTACTATGGGAAGCCTTGCTAAATGCCTTACTAAAACCCATATACGCTATATCAACTGTTCTACCTTCATCAATGTGCTTTGCCACCCCCTCAAAGAATACAATTAAGCTCGTAAGGCATGACCTGCCCCTCACAAAGCCATGCTGACTATTGTTAATCAGACTATGCTTCTCCGAATGCTCATAACTCCTGTCTCCAGGAACCCTCTCAAATAATTAGCACACCACTGACATAAGATTCACAGGTCTATAATTCCCCGTGGTATCCCTGTTCACTTTCTTGGAGAAAGGAATAACATTTTCCGCACTCTGATCATTTGGTACTACTTCTAAAGAATAAAAATGCATTTATACAATGTCACTTGTAAAAGCAGAATTCTTCTAAAAATACCATTCCTAGTGCAAAATTTCATAGACTTAGGCAGTTTCTACTACTGAATTGAACAATTGTGACAGTGATTGTGATCTGGAAAGGATGCCTGAAAGTCTAATTGAGAAAAAAGTGAACGGGGCCTGTGGGTGCTCATCAGTGGAGTGGGAGATCATGGAGTGAGTAGGACACTGTTCATTGTCTACTTTACACACCAGTTTGAAAAAACAAGTCGCGCTTGTCAGTGGAGTGGGTTATTGCTTGGGTTATTAGTATTTTAGCAAGGGCTAATAAAAAGAAGTGAGGTTCAAATGGAGCTTCCATTATGGAAGCCTCCAGTGTTAGAGAGGACCAGCATCAGAGTAGGAGGTTTCGATTCAACAGGCTTTAGTGAGAGTAGCTAAGGTCTAAGGGTTTTGAGTCTTTTGGAATCAGTTAGATCATTGTAGAACTTAGGCTTAAGAAATTAGAGCCAAAGGTATAACATTGTGTAAGCAGGATGGTAGTTAATGCAGTGGAATGCTCTTCTCTATAAGCTGTTGGATTACCGGATATCTGATTGTTTTCCAGATGGCTACATCTACAGGAAGTGCATGCAACTTCGGCTCCTGACTGACATGATTAAGGAACTCAAGGTGGGGCTGAATGTACTCAGGACCCTCCGGGAGACTGGAAACCTTACAGATGTCATCACACCTAGAGTGTTGACTCCAGATAGTACATGATGTTATGTTTTGTAACTCCGAAACATAAAACATGAAAGCCCAGGGATAAACTTGTGTACATTTTGTTTTTCTACTTCAGTGAGGTGCTCACACATGACATGGTGACATCATGTTGCCTTTCACATACTTATACATTTAACCCCTAATGAATTATGTAAACAAAGAATGCTTAATCAAAAATATATTTACTATGTTACTCAAAGTTTACTGAAATATTAAATGCTCAACACTCCTCCATGCTTAGCTATTATCTCCCACTCAATAGAGGATACATTTCAACTATGTACACTGTATACTATATATTATAGCTACCCTACATCCACAGCATAGTACATTTTAACTTGTCTCATTCAGGCCTAAATATTTAATTGCTATGTAGGATTCTTACTTTAGTGGGATAACTTCTTTCCTGACAAGATGGGAAGAGGAGTCACTCCACTTGGCACTTAGCTGTGAAGCAATCTCAGGTTCTGGGGCTTCCTCCGTGGTGGCTGTGGAAGCTGACTCTAGGACTGCATGAAGTGGTTCTGACAGCTCTAGACACCTTTCTTCTGGGCGCGATGGCATCCCAAACTGCGCAGGGCAAGCTGCTTGATCTGCTGGTCTATCCCAGCCCACCAGCCAAAGCTTTGAGCCGACCCTTTCATTATGACCACACCATGTAGCACCTTCAACACTGTCAGCTTGGATGGTTCAACAACTCTTAATCTCACATAAGGCAATCTCTGTCAAGGGCAAGTTCATCCTGGTGCTGTTAAAAATATGGGTACTGAAACTTCTGCTGCATATTCCAGTCACTTTGTGTGGCCATACAGACCTGAGACAGTGTGGGGTCTTTCCAATTGGATACAGAACTAGCTGGCCCATAGAAGTTGAAGGATAGTGGTCCAAGGGACTTGTTCTAGCCAGAGCTCTGTCAATAGTGGTTTTCTGCAGGGATCTATACTGGGACTTCTGCTGTTCGTGATGTATATAAATGACCAGGATGAAAATATAGATGGATGGATTAGTAAGTTTGTAGATGAATTGAAGATTGGTGATGTTGTAGTTAACATAGAAGACTTGCAAAGAATACAATGGGATATACAGTAGATCCTCTGCAGATATCAATGGAGAAATGGCAGATGGAGTTTAACCTGGTCAAATGTGAAATGTTGCACCTTGGTAGGTCAAATGTAAAACTCAAAACACAAAAAGGGGCAAGGTCCTTAATAGAGTTGATGAGCAGAGGGATCTTAAGGTTCAAGTTCATAGCTCCCTGGAAGTGGCTACACAGGTTGATAGTATGGTTAAGAAGGCACGTTTGCCTTTATTAGTTAAGGCATTGAGTTCAAAAGTCAGGAAGTTATGTGGCAACTTTATTAAACTATAGTTAAGCCACATCTGGAGTATTGCACATACTTCTGGTCACTACATTATAGGAAGGATGTTGAGGCTTTGGAGAGGGTGCATAAGAGGTTTACCAGGATGATGCCTAGTTTAGAGGGCATGTGTTATCACGAGAATTTAGACAAATTTGGAGTGATGGTGCAGGAAAGGTTGAAGTGAGATTTGATGGAGATAATAAAATTATGAGAGGCATAAATAATCCATCTCCTTTGATATTATCGCCTCTTACCTCAAGTGCATAAGTGAGGGCATGCATTTAAGTTGCGAGAGAGAGTAACTTCAACGGAGATGTCAGGGGCAATTATTTTACACAGAGTGGTGGGTGCCTGGAATGTGCTGCTGGGGTGGAGGTAGAGGCAGAAACTCTAGAGGCTTTTAAGAGATGTTTGTATAGGTATATGAATGTGAGGAAAATGAAAGAATATAGGTATTTTATAAGCAGAAGAGATTAGTTTAGTTGGCCATTTGATTACTAATTTAAGTCATTCAGCATAACATTGCAGGCCAAAATGGCCTGTTCCTAAGCTGCCCAGTTCTGTGTTCTATGTTCTATATTCTGTGAAGTATTTCTGTTGGTTAATAATTCAAATCATGTCACTTAGGAAGTACTAAATTGGAGCTTTGCTTAAGAAGGGCTCTGGGGAAAGAGTGGAGCTAACTGGAAAAAATCTATCAACGAGAGAGCTTCAGAGGAATGGATGGTGTCAATGTTTTTGCTCTAGATCAAGTGCGCTTTAAGCAACCTGCTCTCAATTCCTTTTCCAAGTGTCCAAAGTGAGATCCAGCCCTTCATCTCAAGCAGTGCCCACTGACAGGAATAAATCAAACGAGGTGACATAGTTGGAAGATTAGAGTACCTAACATTGAGGTGTGCAAGAACCTCTTAAAGATGAGCTTTATTTGTTACATGTATATCAAAGCATTGAAATATACTGTGAAATGCATCATCTGCATCAAGTCAGATCAACGAGGATTGTGCTGGGCAGCCTGCAAATGTTGCCACACTCTCGGCGCCAATACACCATGTCCGCAAATCACTAACTCTAACCCTTACAGCTTTGGATCGAGGGAGGAAGCCGAAGCACCAGGAGGAGACCTATGTGGTCACAGGGAGAAGGTACAAACTCCTTGCAGGGAGTGGCGGGAGTTGAACCCCACTCAGTGGCAGCCAGCACTGTAAAACGAAGCTGCCCCTTCTTGTAGAGCGTAGTGAATTTCTGGAATTCTGCTCCCCAGAGGGCTTTAGAGGCTGGATCGCTGGGGATAGTTAAAGGAGAAGCAGACAGATTTTGGAAAGATCAAGGAATTCAGAACAGGGATCCTGTGGGCCAGCTCTGGCTGCTCCAGACTTTGTGTCTTTTGCTCTAGGTGCTATTCACTTATTTGTATTGCTTGCATGATGTGCATTTCTCTCTCTGCACATTGGGTGTCTGTCAATCTTCTTTTTATTGATGGGTTCTTCTGGCTTCTTGTTTTGTAGCTGCCTGTAAAGGAGACAGATTTCAAACCTGTGTAATGTATGCAAACTTTGATAATGAATGTACTTTGAACTTAGAGCTTTTGAACTTTAAGTTAAGCACTGTGGGGAACGAACACAGAAGAGAGGTGAAGCCTGAGTTTGATCAAGCATGAACATATTTAACGGGAATGCAGTTTTAAAGGATTGATTGGTCTACTGTCGCTCCTGTTTCCTTATCTTCCGACCTCATTCATTTCTGATGGGAAACACTGGAAGTTTGGAAATATCTTGTGGCAGCAGGAGACTGGGTAAGCAGATCCATAGTTAAAGGCTTGCTTTTGGATTTTCTTAGGGGACCTGGGAGAATGAGTTTAGTAGGAAATTGGAACGCTGCTCAGGAAGGCATTATCTATCATCAAGGATTCCCACCATCTGGTACATCAGATCCTGTTGCAGCTACTGTAAGGCAGAAGATACAGAAGCCTGAGATCCCACACGACCAGGTTCAAGAACAGCTACTTCCCCTCAACCATTCACTTCTTGAACCAATCAGTGCAATCCAAATCACAGCATCTTGACCACTTTGCATTATAATGGACTCTTATTTTTGTTTTAATTATACTCTTATTTTAGAGATACAGTACACTAGCAGGCCTTTACAGCCCAAAAAGCCTGTGCTGTCCAGTTACACACATGTGACCAATTAACCTATTATCCTGGAAAGTGGGAGGAAACTGGAGCAACCCATATGGTCACATATGGGAAAGGAGTCACCAGGCCGGGGCTTATGCTGGTTTCCGTGGCTTGAAGTGACATGCCAGTCTATTGTGAGGTTAACTCCCAGCATTTTGCCCATTCACCCATTTAGAGCTGGAGTAATGTGTGGTTAAGTGCCTTGCTCAAGAACACAATACGCTGCCTTGCTGGGGCTCGAACTCACAACCTTTTGATCGCTAGTCCACCACCTTAACCATTTGGCCAAACGCTGCACGTGGTCACAGGGAGAACGTATAAATTCTTTTCAGATAGCAGCCAAGGTGAGCCCAGGTCTCTGGCCCTATAAAAGCATTTGCTAACTGTTATGCTTCCATAATGTGTTAATTCTTTCTTGTACAGTGTACAATTGTTTTATAATTTATTTTTCTTGTGAATGTTGCTTATGAGATGCGTGTGCTTATAAATTGCTGCAAGTAATATTTTTCATTGCATCTGTGCATATGTGTACTTGAGCACTTGACAGTAAAGTTGACTTTGAATTTGCTAGTTCCAGTGCCAAACAAGGCCATGCCTTGGTCTACTTAAAGGGAAGTACCATTGTACAGTGTGACTTTAATATTGCTGGCTTGGATGAGGCATTTTACTGGAGTTGATAGATTGTTTCAGAGAAGGGGGAATTTATAAGAAAACTAATAACAGACTTTAAAGTTCGTAGATCCATCACAAAGGCTGCTTTGTGCAGGTATGAATGCCCTTGATCTTCTGCAGTGCCCTTTCTAATGACAAAAGAGTTTTAGACATGATTTCTTCTGACTCAAAGGTAAGCACAATTCTGGCTCAGAATAAATAATAATCCAGAATGCACTTCAAGTCTATATTGCGGGCTTTGTAAACCTTTGGGACATTGTGAAGTGATGACAAGTGTCAGGCAAATATTTTTTTTCTGTAAGTTGTACCTTTCTCCTCTAATATCCATTTAATTGAGGTTAAATTGTACTTTTGATGTGTTTTCCGTGTGTTGGCTTGTTTCACCTCACACACTTGCCAATAATTTGTGGGTTCAAGTCTCCCTTCAGGAACATGGCTTGAAATTTTAGATCGCTGTACCAGTGTTGTAGTAATGATGTGCTGGGCTGTCAAAACTATTGTCTTTAACAAATGCCAAGTGCATTTAGAAATTCCAGTGATCCACTTTCATGAAAACATTAACACTAATGACCTGGGCAAATTTTTCGGGGTCTTGAATTTAAAGAGATTTTAAGATTATCTTTCTTTGTCACTTCCATATCAAAACGTACATTGAAATGTACCAGTTGTGACCAATCAAATCAGCCAGCAAGTGTCACCACACTTCCCATGCCAATACAGCATGCCCACAACCCACCCACCTCACCAGTAGATCTTTGGAAGGCAGGAAGAAATTGGAGCACCCAGAGGAAACTCACACGACCACAGGGAGAAGGTACAATCTCTTCACAGACAATGGTGGGAATCAAACCCGATCCTACAGTAAGCAATTGAGGTAACTGCTATGCTACTGTGGCACCCCATGATAATATGTGACCGTTGGCTGCTACTTTTTCATCATTTCATTCCATTAGCCATAACATGCTTTAGCATGTCCTTTTTTATTGCTATTTTGTGTGCTTTTGATTGTGGCCAGCAGACATGGAAAAACACAGCAGTAAATTGAAATGAACTGAACTGAATATTCGTGCACTGTTTCAACGACTCTGTGGTTTAATGTTTTACATTGTGTATTTTTTGTTTTTCACAATTTGTGTGATTTGTTCTTTTTGTTTTGCACGTTGTGTGTTTGATGCTTTCTTTGAATGGGTTTCATGATGTTTTTTTGTTTGTATAGCTGTCTGTGGAATGAAGAACCTCAGGGTTATATTCTGTATACATACTATTGTGTCTGTGCACAACTACATAGCAATGAAGTAAAAGCACACAAGTTCGAGATGATTTGAACTGGGCAGGGTTGTATGGGAGACCGGCAGTTGCCCGAGCTGCAGGCCTTCCCCTCTCCACGCCACCGATGTTGTCCAAGGAAAGGGCACTAGGACCCATGCAGTTTGGCACCGGTGACGTCGCAGAGCAGTGTGTTGTTAAGTGCCTTGATCAAGGACACAAACACGCTGCCTCAGCTGAGGCTCGAACCAGTGACCTTCAGGTTGCTAGTCTGATGCCTTGCCCACTAGGCCACGCGCCAACATCTCTTTAGATTAATGCAACATAAAACTGGTACATGTACAAAACATTCGATTTCCCTTTCATAAACCCATGTTGCAAATATACATACTTTCACAATAACAGACTAGCTTCACAGTTCTAAAGATTCAGTCTTTTGATCAGCACTCTACTTCTTTCAGGATAGTTCCTCTGGACCTGTGGAGTAGCATCAGGTTTGGCAGGTATTCTTGTCAATGGTAACATTCATGACCCACGTCTGAACCTGTGTAGAGGCATGGGGCTTTGTGGGGGACTTGTCTAAGACAACGTTCTCATTTCTGGTGTCACGTTGCTGTCAGTGACATCTGTAATGTTTCTGTTTTGATGGATGCAGTCAACCCAGATGTGTTCTTCGGTTGAGCATCCAGTATCTGGTCCACATGACGTCTCCACGTCTATTCTCCAACATTCACTGTGGACATCAGTGGTCCAGTTCTTGAAGCTATCCTGTTGGGTATCTACTTGTCTTCTTGTAATCATGCACTAGGACTTCCTGTCCAATCTTGAAGCACCTTGCTGCTTTTTTTAGCAATGAGCTGAACTGTTTATTCTGTACTTCCCTCCGGAGGTCTGGTTTCAGGAGGTCTATGCAAGATCTCCGATTCCTGCTCATTAACAGATTCACAGGTATTTGATTTGTTTTTGCATGAAAAGAGTTCTGAAACACATGTATGAAGTTGTCCATCTTGTGCTGCAGAGAAATGTCCTCCTTGTCTATCGCTTTAATGGACTTCTTGAAGGTTTGGATAAATCTTTCAGCGAACCCATTTGTTGCTGGACGGTGAGGAGCTGACTTGAAATGTTTGAAACTGCTTCTCCATGAACAGTTGGAATTCTTCTGTGTATTGTGGTCCGTTGTAACTCACAATTTGTTCTGGTAAGTTGTTTCTAGTGAAGGTAGTTCTCAGAGGAGATGAAGTCTTTGCTGATGTGGTTGACTTCATTAGTCTAACCTCCAGCCACTTCAAATGAACATCGACGGCAATCAGAAATACAGAATCCATGAAAGTCCCAGGAAAGCCAATAAGTGCTCTTTGCCATGGTGATGACAGCCACTCCCATGGGTGTAACAGTGCCTGTGGAGGTGTATTTTGAACTTTTTGGCATCTTTTGGCTAAGTTTTCAATCTGCTTATCTGTTCCCCACCACCACACATCGCTCTGGGTGAGACTCTTCACCTTGACTATACCCAGGTGTCCTTTGTTCAGATTTTCTAACACTCCGGTATGCAGGTTAGAGGGAACCACAACACAAAGTCCACACATCAGTATTCTTTGACATACCGACATTTGGTCTCGTCTTGCTGAGAACTCTGGAAACATAGGATTACCATGAGCTGGCCACCCTTGCATGGCGATTTCTTAGACTTTTGACAGTGTTGGTTCATTCCTTGTTTCCCTTTGTATTTTGGAATTTGTTACCGGCAACTGGTAACACTTCTGTATGAAGACATTTCTTCTTCAGTTGCAAACAGAGGAGGACATGACAAGTTATCAACGTTGCTGCATTGTTTGGTACCCTTGAACTCTATGACATAAGAGTGGACTCATAGAAATAGCGGCTAACATAGTAACCAGGTAGCAGTTATCACTGGAATTCCCTTTCTGGGATTGAAAATGGACACAAGAGGCTGACGATCTGTCATTAGCGTAAACTTTTGTCCATAGAGGTAGTAGTGGAACTTCTTTATTCCCCATTCTAGACTAAGGGCCTCTCAGTTGATCTGTGCATAGTTGCATTATGTGCTTATCAGTGATCTTGAAGAAAATGCAATCAGGCATTCAGATCCATCTTTCATAATATGTGGCTAAACAGCTCCAATGCCATAAGGGGATGCATTGCATGCCAATCTGATGTGCAGGGGTGGGTCGGAATGAGTGAGCAGTTTATCGGATGTTATTAGCCTCTTTGTTTCCTTGAATGCTTTTTCACATCTTTCTGCCCATTCCCACTTTGCTCCTGTCTGTAACAGTACATTCAATGGATGTAGCACTATAAGAGTGTAATAGTTTAAAAAACCCATGTATGACCCGAGTTGTGATACATTTTCTGTTTTGGGTGCCTATAGCACTGCTTCAGTCTTCTCTTGTGACTTATGTAAGCATGATTGTCAATGACATGTCCACAGTATGAGATTTTATTCTTAAAACTCACATTTCTCTCTCTTTGCACGCAGAGCATATTCACTCAGCCTGGTAAGCACTTTACCAAGGTTCTGGAGGTACTCTTCATCATTTTTGTCTGTCACGGTGATGTCATCAAGGTAACATTATGTTCCTGGGATATCTTGGAGTACTTGCCCATTTGCTCTTTGCCAAATTGCTGGAGCTGATGTGGTGCTAAAGATGAGATGATTATACTGGAACAGTCCCTTGTGAGTGTTGATTGTGAGGAGCTTCCTGTTTGACTCCTCAATCTCCATTTGCAGATAGGTTTGTGACAAGTCAATCTCTAAAAGCCTCTCCTCACCTGTCAAAGGTGAAATAATATTTTTTATGTGTGGCAGAGGATATTGCACCGTATGCAGCACCGGCTTGATGCTCACCTTGAAATTCCCACGTTTGCGAATGGCTCCAGCATTCCCTTTCTTGATCACGGAAACAATGGTTGTGGCCTAATCACTCCACTCAACCTTGGAGAGAATTCCAGATGCCTCCAAACTCTGAAGTTCCACATCCAATTTAGGATGTAGTGCGTAAGTCACTGGATGCACTTCATGAAATCTTGGTGTTGCTGTTTCATCCAGTTCAATTTTGGCCTTCATGTCTTTGAGTTTATCAATCCCTTTCTCATTAGCACTAAGCAGCTCTGCCAGTCTCTGGTTAGTGCTACCAGTTGGGCTGCTGTTGCCTGTTGATGTCACACTGAGAGCTTTGATTGAGTGCCAGTCTAGTTGGATTTTCTAAACCATTCATGCCCAAAAAGTGCCCATTTCTAAGGTTGGATATCTTTCTGCCAGTAACCTCATTTGAGTGCTTTGACTGCATGCCACATACAAGTCATACCGTTACTACATCAGAAAGTCCATATCTAACGTCACAATTCTGGGAAAGTTTGCACAGTTCTCCAGTGTATTCAGAAAGGCATTCATCTTTTGATTGGTTCCTTTTGTAAAATCTAAATCTCTCAGCTATTACCATAGTTTAGGGCCCAAGTGGTTTTGTAAAATTGTAACAATTTCATCAAACATCTTGCTTGCTGGCTTTGCAGGGGTTACCAAGTTGTAAAAAAGAACTGTACATTCTTGGGCCCATTAAACTAAGAAATGTAGGCACTTCCTTTTGCTCCTCCGTGTTGGTTGCATTACAATACAGTTCAACCCTTTCGATATGTGACTCCCAGCCTCCATTAGCTCTATCAAGTTCGTCAACTTTCCCAACTGAGGCCATTGGCACATTATTTTCTCTTTAAATTCAGCACATCTTTTACTGTTACTTGTGTGTTCCTTTGTTAGTGTCCATGACAATCTGTTGCTCTGAACATGGTGAGCCTTTTCTAGGACAGATCCTGGATCAGGCAGTCAGGTAAGGACTAAACAAGGAGCATTAAAGTAGATGGGAAGGTCTTACAACACCAAAGGTGGTAACATCTAAGAATGACAGTCAACACCAAGTTCTACTGAAATGGAAATCAGCTACCTTTAACAATGTGAGTTTGAAAAGCAGTGAGAAGATGCAGTTGGAATTTATTTGGACTGAAGCCCCTGTTAATTAGTTTTGATCCATCTTTCCAACATACAACTATATGAGTTGTAAGACTTTACTTCCCACTGCCTTTTGAGTGAGGGGGTTTCAAATCAGAATCATGAGAATCTGAATCAGAATTAGGTTTAGTATCACAGGCATATGTTGTGAAATTTGATAAGCAGCAGCAGTACATTGTAATACATAATTATAAAACTATAAAGTACAATAAGAAGTATATATAAAAAATTATTTAAACAAGCAGTCCAAAAAAAGGGGAAAAAACACATTAGGTCATATTCCTGGGTTCATTGTCTGTTCAGAAATCTGATGACAGAAGGGAAGAAGCTGATTCCTGAAATTGAGTGTATGTCTTCAAGCTCCTTGCCTCCTCCTTGATGGTAGCAATAAGAAGAGGGCACATCCTGGGTGATGTTGCCTTTTTGAGGCATTACCTTTTGACGGTTCCTGTATAATGGGTAGGCTAGTGCCCATGATGGAGAGAGTTTACAACTTTCTGCAGCTTTTCCTGATCCTGTGTCACCCCTCCATAGGTGATACAGCCAGTTAGAACGTTCTCCACAGTACATCTGTAGGAATTTGTGAGTGTCTTTGGTGACATCAACTCCCTTCAAAATCCTAATATAGCTATTGTCATGCCTGCTTTGTAATTGCCTCAATATATTGGGCCCAGGATAGATCCTCAGATGTTGACATCCAGCAACTTGAAAATGCTCACCTTTTCCACTGTTTCCTCGATGAGGACTGGCATGTGTTCCCTTGACTTCCCCTTCTTGAAGTGCACAATCAATTCCTCTATGATTTAAAAAATTTCATAATCCATTTCACTTCATTTCTGTCTTAAATAGTGATCTCATATATTTAAAGAGACCACAGTTCTATATTCAGCCAGAAGAGAACTGCTCTCCCCACTTCCACCCTTCAGAATCTTATGATTCAATCAAATCTCTCCCAGTCTGAGTTATAGAACCATAGTCAAGAAGTTATATAGCATTGAGATGTTTCCAATCTTTATGCCATGTACCAATACCATTAAGCAAGGGGTCCATGGATCCCAGGTTGGGAATCCCTTTAACCCACTACATCCATACCAACCATTATAAATATCTATACTAATCACACTTGCTTACCTTGTTTCTATATCTCTCTGTGCCTTGCTCATTGAAGTATCTGTTCAGGCAACTCTGAAATGTTATTCCCATTCCTACCTCCACCATCTTCTCTGCTGGCTCATTCCAGATACCGTTTACATTTCTCGTGGAAAAACCTATCCCTGAGATCCCCTTAATTCTTCTCTCTCTCACCATAAACCTATGCCCTCTAGTTTTTGACATCACACCAGGGAAACAAATTCTGCTTATCTGCTGTCCCTCTGCCTCTCTATCATTTTATTTCTCAGTCTCCTTCATTCCAGGGAAACTTGAATCGGCCTATCTTATCTCTCCCTATACTCAGGCTCTCCGATCCAGCTGACCATTTTAGCACCTTTCCTGTGGTGACCAGAACTGAGAACAAGTTTCCAAGTGCAGACTAACCACCATTTTGTACAACTCTTGTACTTAGTGCCTCGACTGGTGAAGGCGGGCATCATTTTTCCCTACCCTGCATACATGTGTTACCACTTTTAGAGATGTATTCCGGAAGTCCAGCAGAAACTTTAATTGTTTAATCACTGATTAGCAGGAATGCTGCAACAGTACAGCCACTATTTTGATCAGTACAGTTGCTATGTTGATCATTACTTCATAGAAATGGTACATTAGATTCTGCAGATGCTAGAAATCTTGATGCTCGAGGAACTCAGCAGATCAGACAGCATCTGTGGAGGGAAATAAAGAGTTGATATTTCAGGCTGAAGTGAAGGTCATGGCCTGAAACATAAGATGTAGATCTTAGAGCATAGAAGATTACAGCACAGTACAGGCCCTTAGGCCCAAAATATTGTGCAGACCATTAAACCTACTCTAAGATCAATTTAACCATTCCCTTCTACAAAACCCTCCATTTTTCTATCACCTATGTGCCTCACTGAGTTTTTTAGATGCCCCTAATGTATCTGCCTCTACCACCATCCCTGGCAGGGCCTTCTATGCACACAGCATTCTCTATGTAAAGAACTTACCTCTTATCTCTTTTATCTCTCTTATCTCTCTTATCGCTAACTTATCTCTAATTACCTTACAATTATACCCTTTGTGTTAGTTACTTCTGACATATGATCCTCTAGCTATCCACTCTTTCTATGCCTCTTATCATAAGACCATTGGACTATAACCTTCAAGAGGACCACAACCTCTTTGTTGGGTTTGGAAGCCTGCGTGCCTCAGTGACCTGGAGAGCTGTGCTGGCTGGAGTCAGGGCTTTATGCTTTGGCTCTTGGTAGGGTCACCCATGCCAAACAGGTCAAAGGGTAGAAGCCAGACTAAGAGTGGTCCACCAGTCCTCCAAATTCGGGGGTTCAGCTCAGGGCTAGCAACCCTGACTGGTAAGACAAAAATTGTTATGGAAGCGTCAATGAATAATCCTTCTATAGCTGAGTGTGATGGTATTCCTGTGTCCCCACCTGGGACTTGCATGACTGACTGCAGTGACTGTAGAGGAAACCACTGACATGATGAAGGAAGCCTTGAACACCACCAGAGATGGAGGACCTTCATTGCTGCCCTAAATGCCAGTGACACAATGGGCAGGAAGTATAGGACTATAAGATATAGGCCATATGGCCATTTGGCCATAGAATTTGGCCATTTGGCCCATTGAGACTACTCTATAATTCCATATCTTGTACACCTCTATCAAATCACCTCTCATCCTCTGCTTCAAAGAGATAAGCCCTAACTTAATCAGCCTGTCCTCATACAACATGCCCCCTAGTCTGGGCAGAATACTGGTAAATCTCCTCTGCACTCTCTTCTAAAGCTCCAATAACCCTTCCTATAATGCGGTGACCAAAGCTGAGCACAATGTTCCAAGTGTGGGTTTTATAGAGCTACAACAATATAGAGTAACTCCTGAACTCAATCCCTTGACTAATGAAGGCCAGTGCACCAAATGCTTTCTCATCCACCCTATAAATTTCCATAGATCTTTATCCATCTTTGCTTGCCTGTGTAGCTTTTCATTGATTCCACTGTGTTTCTTTGTATTTACTATAATGACCACTGAGGCTGCGTGTGTGTCCTTGAGCAAGGCACTTAACCACACATTGCTCTGCGACGACACCGGAGCCAAGCTGTATGGGTCCTAATGCCCTTCCCTTGGACAACATCGGTGGCGTGGAGAGGGGAGACTTGCAGTTCGGGCAACTGCCGGTCTCCCATAAAAACCTTGCCCAGGCCTGCGCCCTGGAAACTCTCCAAGGTGCAAATCCATGGTCTATCAAGACTAACGGAGGCCTACCTACCTAATGACCTCAAGAAAAGACTCAGGGTTGGATGTGGTGATGTACACATACTTTGATAATAAATTTACTTTGAATTTTGAACATCAGCACAATGCAGCTCCTAGCTTAACAAGGAAGACCTCCAATTTCCAGCCAAGCATTCGTACAAAATGCAGTCATCTGCCTTTCCACAGACCTTTTATTTCTCTTCATGGGTGCTGCCTGACCTCCAGCATCTTGTGGGTGGTGCAACAGTCTTGATCGCTAATGAAAAGGATAGCTGCAACACTGAAGTCTCTGATTTCAAAGTAATGGTGTGTCAACACAGTTCTGATTATGGGTACTATTTCACAACTATAGTTCAGAGGAGCAGTCACAGTTCTGATTGCTAAGTTATGCAATAGTGTGCCAATGTCGTCATTAATCACCAAAGAATAGCAATTGAGCAACACCATTGTTTCCCTCAATCACTAATTTAGAAGCAACGGTGCAACAATGCTGCTACCATTGCGATGACTATTAATAACAAAGGTGCAACCCTGCGGTCTGTAATTCAGTCACTAATTAGTAGCGTTAGTGCAGCAGCGCACATGCCATTTTAATCGCTGATTAACAGCAACAGAGCGAAAGTGCAGCCACAATGTCGATCACTGATTGCCTACTGCCGAGAAAGTACCGTTGCTATTTTATTCTGTACATAACAGTATTGGTACAACAGCTCAGGCAACTTTCGGATCAATTTGATTAATGGCTGTGGTTCAAAAGTGTAGGCAGCGTTCAGATCATTGTAATTAACAGCAATGATGTAACTGTTCCTATCACTAAAATTAACAGGTGCTCCACATTGTTGTTGCCAAGTAGAATCTGGATGAATTTCCTCCAGAAAGATAGTTGGATGCAAAAACTGGAATACGAACACCATGTGAAAATGGATGGTGAGGACCTAGCCCCCTAGTCAGCCACTTCACATTTAAAAGGGCAGGGGTTGGAATTGGGAGGGGGGAGGTTGTAACATTTCAATGAGTAATCAGCCGAGCTGCCTGATGTGAACAATTCGTGCTGATTTTATACAAGTTCGATTGATTATTTTCAGAAGACAGCAGGTTGATTTGAGAAGAATGGTGAAGTGAGCATTGCTTCAAAGTTGAAAGTAAATTTGCCATCAAAGTATGTCGAAGCTACCATATGTTAGCTTGAGACTGATGAACGAGAGTGGGATTGGAAGGCAGACTGAAAATCTGATTGAGTGGTACCATAACAATAACCATTTACTCAGTGTCAACAAAACCAAAGAGGAGGAAGAAGCCAAAGGTCCATGATCCAGTTCTCATTTATGAAATTGAGGTGGACAGCATCAGTGACTTTACATTCTTTAACACAAGAGAGTCTTTAAATGCTGGAAATTCAGAGTAGTATACACAAAATGCTGATGGAACTCAGCAGGTTAAACAGCATCTATGGAGAGTAATTAATATTTGACATCTCAAGCTAAGACCCTTCTTCAGAATTGGATTTGTGTTCATGCCAAAGTTAAATTCCTTGCCATTATCATTTCTTGGGAAGCAAAGATACGATTGATGTAAGATTTATTGTCACTGGCATTAGTCGTGAAATTTGTTGTTTTGTGGCAGCAACACAATGAAGGCATAACGAAATATTAAATGTATTCAAACAAGCTGGATGAAGGCAGCAGGTCAGGCAGCATCCGTTGACTGCTCATCTCAACGGATGCTGCCCAACCTGCTGAGTTCCTCCAGCTTGTTTGTATGTGTTGATTTGACCACAGCACCTGCAGAGTACTTTGTGTTTATTAGACATATTGACTTTCCGCCACTCCACTTTCCACAAGGATTGCTCCCTCTATGATTCACTTGATCACTCATCCTTTTCTACTAATCTCCCTCCAGGCACTTATCCATGCAAGCAGCTTAGTGCTACAGCTGCCCCATGCACCTCCTCCCTCACCTCCATTCAGAGCTGCAAACAGTCCTTCACCTATGAATCTGCTGGGGTCGTCTATGGTGTCTGGTGCTCCTGATGTGGCCTCCTCTGCATTTGGTGAGACCCATCGTAAATCGTGGGACCGATTCATCAAAGACCACCACAGTATCTGAGACTTCCTGGTGGCCAACCTTTTAATTTCAATTCCCCTTCGTGTTCTGACATGTCAGTCCAAGGCCTCCTCTTGCGACAAGATGAAGCCACCTTCATGGTGGAGGAGAACACCATATATTCTTTCTGGATGCCCTCCAATCTGATGGTATGAATATTGATTTATCCTTCCGGTGAACAAAATTTTACCCCTTTCTGCTATTTTCACTCCGACCTTTTACCTCTTCTCACCTGGCTATTACTTCCCCTGGGTCCCCTCCTCCTTCCCTTTCTCCTGTGGTCCTCTCTTCTCTCCTATCAGATTTCTTCTTCTCCAACTTTTCCCACCCATCTTGTTTTACCTATCACCTTCCAGCTAACCTGTTTCCCCTCCTCCCACCTTTTTATTCAGGATTCTTCCCCCTTCTTACTCAGTCCTGAAGAAGGGTCTCAGCCCGAAATGTTGACAGCTTACTTTTTTCCAGCATGAGTTCTTCCAGCATTGTGTGTGTGTTGAATTATATAATTTACAAATAAATGAATAAATAGTGCAAAAGTGGAATAAAGTAGAGCTGGTGGGTTCATGGACCATTCAGAAATCTAAGAACAGAGAAAAAGAAACTTTTTTTTTGTCTTCCAACTCATCTACCTCCTCCCTGGTGGTAGTAATGAGAATAGGGCATGTCCTGGATGGTGAGGGCCCTTAAAGATAGATGCCAGTTCAGATAAGGCTCACAGACCAAATACATGGGATGGGTATTTTGCTTTATGAGGAAAGATTGGGCAGGATATGTTTGTATCCATTTGATATTAGGGCAGGGGCAGCTTGAATGAAAAGTTTGAGTTCTTCTGCAGTCTTGACAAGGTGGGAGTGGAAGAGGACTTTTCTATTTACGGTAAACTTTAGTGCAATGCGGCACACTTAACGATAAAGTGGCAGAGCCACAAATGTATTGAAAGTTTTTCTGTTGGCGGTTCATATATTTCTAGATTTCTCATCTTCATAGGACAGGGGGAGGTGAATCTGAATATTTTTCAGAGAGAAGTAAGCAAGTCCTTGAGAAATGTAGAGGTGAAAAGCTTTCTCTGCAGGTGCAGAACTACCAAATTCAGAATGAGAATCAAAATCTGATTTGTCATCATTGAGTTAGATGTCATGAAATGTGTTGTTTTGCGGAAGCAGTGCAGCGCAAAAACATAAAAATCACTATAAATTACAAAAATAAAGATATAGTGCAAAAAGAAGAAATATTGGATGGTTGAGGGAAGATGCCTGCAGTTCCACAACATCCAGCAGATCCATCCTGTCCATTTCATTGGACTCTCAAGGTTGTCTGTGTTGGCTGAAATTCTAACCCAGGGAGTACCTGCATGTTTCAAAATGAAAGACTCTAAATATAAAAAAAGAGAATTGCTCAAGTTTAAAACTTTTATATAGTCAGTCAGAAAGTGGATGAAGATAGTTTTCAGAACTCTCTCTCTCTCTGAGACAAAATGAGAGAATGTTGCAATACAAACGCATCCTTTTCTACCAAGTTGGTCATAACAGTAACAGAATGTATCCCACCCACACAGACCTTGAAGTGTAGGCACTGTTATAATGCAGGAACAGGCAGTCCCTTTGAATGCAACTTGATTAGCTGTACATACAGCTAACTGGATAACAATAATGCGGACAAGACCCTTTTGCGGACTGTGGGTTTGTAAAGAGGGTATGGAGAAAGGTGCAAAGGCTGAGTCCTTCAGGTGACTTTTCACGGTTCATCCTTAGCAGCTGCGTGACAGAGGACTCTCTGAACTACGGACTGTTCCCAGGAACACACACACACACACACCAAATGCTGTTGGAAGATCATCAGCTAGGTGAAAGACGCCCTTTGGTCTGCCAGTACCTCGAGGTAGTACGTAGAGGTAATGCTGCCGACTGGCTCATTTCAGGCTGCAGGAATATGTTCTGAAGGATAGCACTGAAGCTTGAGGCAGTAAAGGCTCAGTGGGGAAGGATCACAAGATAGGGTTCTTCTGGTACCTGGAGGGGCCAGGTTAGGTGAGGAAGCCCCACTGTTGTTATGTCTGGTTATTTGAGTCCCCTTTGCCTTCTTGGCATCTTGAACCAGTTTGGCCATTCTCCTCCGACCTCTCACTAACAAGGCGTTCTCACCCACAGAATCGAAGGTCACCTGGACTTTGCTTTTGTTTCTTGCCCCATTCTCTGTAAATACTGGAGACTGTTGTGTGTGCAAACTCCAGTTTCTAAGATACTCAATTCACTCCGTCTCACTCTAATAATCGGAGTCAAAGTCACTTCGATCAAATTTCTTCCCCATGCTGATGTTTGGTCTGAACAACTGAACCTTTTGGCCACGTCTGCATGCTTTTATGCATTGAGTTGCTGCCACATGATTGGCTGAATAAATATTTGCATTTACGAGCAGGTGCACAGCTGTACCTAATAAAGTGGTCGCACAGTGTATATAAAGTTCAGCTTTGGGGTTATGCATTATATACTGGCCAAGCAAAGGGGAAGCAATTTTCTCTTGAGTTGACACTTTGGATCGTCTGCATCAACATGGGAAATGATGGGAAATCTAAGAGGTGCTTCACTTATAAGCATGGAAAAAAAATTTGTAAGGGTTGTTGGTAAGTAAGCATTGAAGCCATGTTTGAAATACCTACACAGCAAGAAGAGGATTGTCTGGGTCAAGTATCACAGCTGTCACTTTTGTATTTGTTGCCTGCAGTTACTGTAGATATTCACCATCTGGTCTCTGGTTATGTTGGAGTGAACATGATGTGTGGACTATGAAGCAAAAATGATCTGGCAGTATCAGTACTCCCTCAATCCAACCCCAGAATAGCACATGATTTATTTTCAAAAAAACTACACCTTATTTTTACAATGATTGAACAAAATGGCAAATTCTGGAGAGCCCACAGAATAGTATGTTGTAGCAATGCGTACACCAAGGGTCTGGCCTCAGTCATCATCTGCTAAAGGTGACATGACTATTCCACATGCATGAGAGGTGCCCTTATCGCCGTCAGAGAGCTACTGCAAATGGATTTAAATATTTTAAAAATTCATTCAAGGAATGTGAGCACCTCAGGCTAAGCCTGAATTTAATTGGCATTGAGAAAGGGATGAATTGCTTTCTTGAAATGCTGCAGTGCTCGACGTGTAGGTGCACGGGTAAATTTAGCATAAATAAATAGTCATAGAGTCGAGAAAGCTGCAGCACAGAAACAGAACCTTCAGCCCATCTACTCCATGCCAAACCATTTGAACTGCTAACTACTACTGCCATCGACCTGCAGCTGGATTATTGTCCTCCGTAGCCCTGTCATTGCTGTATCTATTCAAACATCCCTTAAACATCAAAATTGAAATTGCAGCCACCACTTGCTCATTCCACATTCTCACCATCCTCTGAGTGAAGAAGTTTCCCCTCATGTTCCCTTTAAACATTTCACCTTTCACCCTTAACTTGTGACCTCTGGTTATAATCTCACCCAACCTCAGTGGAAAAAGCCTGCTTGCATTTACCCTATCTATGATTTATCCCTCATAAATTTGAATCAAATCTTCCCTCAATGTTCTATGTTCCAAGGAATAAAGTTCTAATCTGTAGAATCTTTCATTATAATCCCAGTCCTAGCAATAACCTTGCAAATTTTCTCAGCACTCTTTCAATCTCACTTACATCCTTCCTGCAGGTAGGTGACCAAAACTGCACACAATACTCTAACCCCAACATCTTATACAAGTTCAACATTACATCTCAACTCCTGTACTCAATACTTTGATTTATGAAGGCCAATGCATCCAAAATCTTTCTTTACAGCCAAATCTAATTGGGGCCATTTTCAATGAATTATGGATCTGTATTCCTTTTGGTCCCTTTGTTCCACTGCGCTCTTCACAGGCCTATCACTCATTGTGTAAGACCTATCCTGGTTTGTCCTCCCAAAGTGCAACTCCTCACACTTGCCGGCATTAAATTCTATCTGCCATTTTTCAGCCGATTTTTCCAGCTGGTACAGATCTCACTGCAAGCTTTGATAGACTTCTGTCCGCTACACCCACAGTCTTAGTATCATCTGCAAATTTGCTGATCCAGTTTACAACATTATTATCCAAAATAAATGGGCTTGTAATTCAGAGGTGTGGATTAAATGCCTGGAGATGCGAGTTCAAACATGACCTTGTCGTGTATGGAATTTTATTTTCATCATTTAATTAAATACATAATTGGTATCAGTAACACTGATTATGATGCTACCGAATTGTCATATAAAAAAAAACCTCTCAATTTGTTGGCTAGTCTTCTGGCTGGAGTGATCTTTCCCACAAGACTAATTAGACAGCAAGATCAAGCAGGAGGGGAGCTGTGAGTTCAGCAAAAGCCTTGGAGAGAGATACGTCAAGAGTGATATCACTGGATATAGAGAATTAGTTGACTTGTAGAAGGTCTTTTCTTTTAAAATAGAATCAAGGAATAATAATATACTAAGTCAGATTTACTTCTTAAGAAATTAGCCTGTATATTAAATTGCAAATGGTGATTGAAAAGGGAAGTGACCTAACAAACAAACAAATAAACGAATTAACCAATCAGTTAATAAACTATATGCTATACCTGGTTGATGGACCTGACTGCAGTACGTGTGAGTTTGCTAATAAGAAAACTGGCTCAAGCTCATGGTTTTCTGAAGATGGTTCCAACAGGAGGCTTTCCAACTTGGAGTTGGAGATATACTGATATAATAGTAAGATGAGGAATTCCTGGACAGTCATGTTCCCAGAGGTAAGCATGGGCCGATATACCATGACTATTCAGAAGCCAGGTATCAGGTTTAATAAGAGATTGAGAAGGAGTCCTGCAGATGCTTGACTATTCCAAAAGGTCCTTGCAACTACTGAGGACAAGGCCTGGAACATTACAACCATTACATAGGACAAAGTTTTGTGGCTCAGAAGAAGTGGGACTACAGAAAAGACAGTGATCGGGAATTCTATAACTTGGGGATAGATAGCATCCATCTAGAGCAGGGGTTCTCAAACTGGGGTCCACAGTCCCCTTGCTTAATGGCATTGGTCCATGGCATAAAAAAGTTTGGGAATCCCGACCATTGTCAAGAATATGAATCTGCAGGGGTCCCAGAGAATGGTAGGCAGAAACAAACTTGGAAAGGGATGAAATAAATTTAGTTGTCTTGGCCAATGTTCAAACAAATTGGACGAAATTCTCACTAACACAGTTTCGGGACAAAATCTTTAAATGAAAACACAGGATGAAAATATTCAGGCTGATACTGTCTGGGTTGGTAGCTGAACCACGTATATATTAACGTAGAAGAAGACACAACAGGGATGGCTTAAAACAAGCATACCCAAGCTAAGGTCCACAGTCCTCTGGCTTAATGGTATTGGCCCATGGCATATAAAAGGTTGGGAACCCTTGGCTTAAAGGGATGAATTGGGAATGAAGGTAACTTTTTCGTGGGATCCATACATCAATTCTGGGACAGACGTCCTGATCCAGGATTGAAAAAAGTAAAAAGGGAATGGGCATATGCGTTAAATGAGTAAGTAAGATAAGGGGTTGAACATGAAACAGCCTTAACATAAACAGAGACAAGGGGCACTGTCAAAAGTAAAGGGGGTTATTAACTGCAAGGGATAAGTAGAACTATGGAGCATGACTAATAAGACTGAAGAGAAACCCTATTAAAGATGTATTAGTATTGTGATATGGGAAAGATGTGTTAACGCTACTCTACAGGAACACACTAAGTATCTGTAATGAGAAAGAAGTCGGGTACAATCAAAACGTCAGGAGACAGATTCAGGAGAAGACAATCAAAATAAAATCTGAAGCAAAAGTGGAAAATAGAGGAAATATTCAACAGGTCAGGCCACATTTGTGGGAAAAGAAACAGGGTTAACATTCCAGGGTAAAGAGCCTTCTCCCGGGCTTGCACAGGCTATCAACTCCCAGTCTCCACCCAGCTAACACAAGTCAGCTGCCACCAATTTCACCTGCAGCCTATGTAAACCCAGCTCTTATCCACTGCCCTTGTTCACCCATCGAACCAGCCAGGCTCAACCAGTTGCTCCTAGCCTTGAATTAACTTGTTGCCTCGTCGATTTAATTATCTGTTCTCTCTTGTTTTGTAGCCCCTCATGGCTTTGTAGTTTTGCAGTTTATTATTGAAGTTATTGTTAAATTGTCTCTGCTGCTGTGCTTCTGGATCAAGCCTCCTCTACATTTCCTGACAGGATGGGTGAACCAGCAATGGACCCAGTAGAGTTTGCTTGCCTGAAGGAAGTCATCTGCCTTAATAAGTCCACGATCCTGAAGCTGCAGGTAACCACTGACCATCTACTCCCCACTCTCAACCAACTCTCCATCGTGTTTCAGCAACCCCATGTAAGCCAACCTCCTAGCAACCTCCTCCCTTGGATCCCTAGGTTCTGGAGCTCAAATGTTTTGATGGACCATGAACCCGATGCTGCAACTTCCTGTCCTAGTGTGTCTTGTGCTTCAAGCTCTGTATTCCATGGATCAAGCCAAGATTGGCTTTGTCACCTTTCTCCTAACAGGGTGAGCCCCAACCTCTTCAGATAAATAAAGTGTAAAAGAGAGGTGAGTGTGGATATTGGACTGCTGGAGAACAATGCTGCAGAGGTAGTACTATAGGACAATAAAATGGCGGATGAACTGAATAAGGATTTTGCATCAGTCTTCACTGTCGTGGACTCTAACAATATGGTGGAAGTTCCAGGTGTCGGGGCATAAAGCGTGTGAAGTTACCATAAGCAGAGAGAAGGTTCTTGGGAAACTGAAGGCCTGAAGGTAGATAAATCACTTGGACTAGACGGTGTACACCCCAGAGTTCTGAAAGAGGTGGCTGAAGAGATTGTGGAGGCATTAGTAACGAACTTTCAAGAATCACAAGATTCTGGAATGGTTCCAGAAGACTGGAAAATTGCAAATGTCACTTCACACTTAAAGAAGGGAGAGGGACAGAAAAAAGGAAACTATAGACCAGTCACTCTGACCACAGTATTTGGGACGATTTTGGACTCGATTATTAAGGATAAGGTCTCAAGGTATTTGAAGGCATATGATAAAATAGGCCATAATCATCAAGTTTTCCTCAAGGGAAAATCTGGCCTGACAAACTTGTTGGAATTCTTTGAAGAAATAAAAGGCATGATGGTCAAAGGAGCAACACACACAAAATGCCGGAGGAACTCAGCAGGCCAGGCAGAATCTATGGAAAAAAGTGCAGTCAACATTTCAGGCCAACACCTTTCATGATGACCACAAAACCTTGACTGTACTTTTTTCCCATAGATATGAAGGTAGGTGAAGGGGCAGGAAGTTTTAAGGAAGTAGAAAGGCTACAAAAGAACTTGGACAGATTAGGATAATGGGCAAAGAAATGGCAGAAAGAATACAGAGTCCGGAAGTGTACGGTGATGCATTTTGATAGAAAAAATGAAAGGATTTATGACTTTCTAAATTGAGAGAAAATACAAAAAAAACTGAAGTGCAAAGGGACTTGGTGGTCTTTCTGCAGGATTCCCTAAAGGTTAATTTATAGGTTGACTCTGTGGTGACGAACACAAATGCAATGATAGCACTTATTTCAAGAGGACTAGAATATAAAAGTAAGGATGTAGTGTTGAGATTTTATAAAGAACTGGTGGAGCCTCACTTGCAGTATTGTGAGCTGTTTTGGGCACGTAATCTTAGAAAAGATGTTCTGAAACTGGGAAGGGTTCAAAGGAGGTTCATAAAAATTATTCCAGGATTGAATGGCTTGTATTATGAAGAGTGTTTGATGGCCTAATTGAAATCCATCGAATGGTGAAAGGCTTTGATAGAATGGATATAGAGAGGATGTTTCTTATGGTGGGAGAATCCAAGAAAAGAGGACACAGCCTCAGAATAGAGGGTCATATTTTTAGAATGGAGATGAGGAGGAATTTCTTTAGCCTGAGAGTGGTGAAACTGGAATTCTTTGTCACAGACAGCTGCATAGTATACTTAGGGCTGACTTTGATATATTGTTGATTAGTTAGGGTATGAAGGGAAATAGGGAGAAGGCAGGAGATTGGGGCTGAGAAAGAAAATGGATCAGCCATGATGAAATGATGGAGCAGATAGGCCAAATGGCCTAATACTGCTCCTATATCTTATTACCTTATAGTCTTATGGTCTCCATTCCCCCAAAGCCCATTTAATAGGGAGAATCACACTGTCTCCTACTCCATAATAGCACTGTGTAGGGGTGAACTTGTGCTAGAAGGATGCATAAGGGAATGTCTTCATATCCAGTCCTTGGCGAGAGAGGATGGACCCCTTTACCATTTCAAGTGGTTCCACCTCTGACACAAAAGGACTGGAGAGTGTCGGTTGGCGGAGAATGTGGCCAGTGGTGAGGCGTCTCTTGAGCTCCTCGAGAGTGCGGTTTGTGACAGCAGACCGGATTATCCCTGAGGTAGGTGACTTGGTGAGGTAGCTGAGGGGACCAATGATTTGGTGGTAGAAGTTGGAGAAACCCAAGAGGCACTGTAGCTGTTTGAGAGAGTGCACTCAGGGCTACTCAATGATGGCTTGAACTTTCTCTGGGTTCACAGGCAACCCTGGACCCTGATTCAATTCCCATCACTGCCTGTAAGAAGTTTGTGCATTCTCCCAGTGACTGCATGTTTCCTCCGGGTGCTCCGGTTTCCTCTCTCAGTCTGAAGACCTACTGGTTGGTAGGTTAATTGGGCATTGTGAATTGTCCCACCGTTAGGCTTGGACTAAATCAGGGGTTTGCTAGGTGACATGGCTCAAAGGGCTGGAAGGGCTTATTTCACACTGAATCTCAATACATAAATGAGAACAGAATCTGGTCAGGCTTGATGAGGCCTGCTCTGAGATTGGAGGAGTGTCTAAGTGAGTGGGTAGGAGGGAGAAAAGGGTTTTGCTTTGCTGTTTTTTTTTTAACTTTCTATGTTCCGCATCGCTTTGCCGAGCAGCGTGGGCATGCTATGCTGGAATGTATGGCGTGCCGCTGGGCTGCCTCCAATACATCCTTAGGTTATGTTGGTTGTTAACACAAACAATACATTTCACTGTATGTTTCAATGTACATCTGATAAGTAAATGAACCTGAGAATGTAGAGAGATTTAAAATGTGGTATTAATGCCCGATTAGAGTAAGTGGATGGTTGATGTATAGAGTGGTCCACTTCCTGTGCTCTATCTTCCTATAAGTCTAAATGGAGAGTTAGAAGGGATAAAGTTGGCTCCTCAGTAGAGATTGCAAAGAGCACCAAATTTCTTGGTGTTCACCTGATGGAGAATCTCACCTGGTCCCTCAACACCAGCTCCATAGCAAAGAAAGCCCAGCAGCATCTCTGCTTTCTGCGAAGACTGAGGAAAGTCCATCTCCCACCCCCCCCCCCCCATCCTCATCACATTCTACAGGGGTTGTATTGAGAGCATCCTGAGCAGCTGCATGACTGCCTGGTTCAGAAATGGCACCATCTCGGATCGCAAGACCCCGCAGTAGATAGTGAGGTCAGCTGAGCAGATCATCGGGGTCTCTCTTCCTGCCATCATGGACATTTACACTACACTCTGCATCCGCAAAGGAAACAGCATTATGAAGGACCCCATATACCCCTCATACAATCTCTTCTCCCTCCTGCCGTCTTGGAAAAGTCTCCGAAGCATTCAGGCTCTCACGGCCAGACTATGTAACAGTTTCTTCCCCCAAGCTATCAGTCTTCTCAATACCTGAAGCCTGGACTGACACCTTGCCCTACTGTCCTGTTTATTATTTGTTGTAATGCCTGCACTGTTTTTGTGCACTTTATGCAGTCCTGTGTAGGTCTGTAGTCTAGTGTAGCTTTCTCTTTGTTTTTTTTTTAACGTAGTTCAATCTAGTTTTTGTACTGTGTCATGTAACACCATGGTCCTGAAAAACGTTGTCTCATTTTTACTGTGTACTGTACCAGCAGTTATGGTTGAAATGACAATAAAAGTGACTTGACTTGACTAAAGGAAATGAACCTATAATGAAACCAGAAACCAAATCCATTTAGGTGAAAATAAAAGTTAATTCAAGATCAGTGAAACAGATCAGTGTTATCTGCAGACCGGAATAGTGAAAAGAGATTTGGGAGAAGAAATATAAAGACAAATTAAGGGTTTACAGATAAAATAACAATTGTGAAGGGTTTTAGTTACTCCAATATTATTGGGACAAAGGGAATGGAGACACTACAATGGGGTTAGGGCTCCTTTCTAGCCCACAGAAGGATAATTCAACATTGGAACAGATAATCATGAATGAACCAAAACACATAAAAAGTAGTGGAATAGCACTGTGGAGGGAAAAACAAAAAATAAACTGCTAGAGGAGCTCAATGGGTCAAGCAGCATTGATGAAGGAAAAAAAGATGGCAACACTTAACTGGGAGTTTGCATCAGATTGTAGTCGCTCACTGCTGTCAAGACCCAAGAGGATGTTATATTTATCAATTAATCAACACTGCCTATCCTGAGCTCCAGTGATTTGCTCCAGAGTTTTGCTCCACATTCCAAGCATCTGCAATCTCTTGTCTCTCCAATGAATGCTTGAAGTAGCATTTCAACTTTAAGGTGAAAAGACAGGAAGATGTAAGAAAGACAACAGACAAGTAAATAGATTGGAGGTGTGCTGATTTTGAAAAAAGAAGCTGGTGGGTAAAGCAATCAACAATATTGGCAAGCAATTTAGAATAACAATCGAGACACTTAGATCGATTTTCAGCACGTGTAGGGAAAATACATTCTGTTTCAGAGAACCAATTAAACAGAGTCCATGAATGAATAAACACATACGTGAATGAGAGAGTGGTTATGTTAAGTACATAACACTGTGTGACGAAGGATAATAGAAGACCATAAGACATAGGTGGAGCAGAATTGGGCCATTCTGTCCATTGAGTCTGCTCCGCCATTCCATCATGGTTGATTTGTTATCTCTCTCAACACCATTCTCTGTCTTCTCCCATAACCTTTGGTGCCCTAACTGATCAAGAATATCAAATTCCACTTTAAATAGACTCAATGACTTGCCCTCCACAGCTGGCTGTGGAATGAATTCCACAGATCCACCACCCTCTGGCTGAAGAAATTCCTCATCATCTCTGCTCTAAATGGATGTCCTTGTATTCTAAGGCTGTGTCCTCTGGTCCGAGACTCTCCCTCTACAGGAAAAATCCTCTCCACATTCGCTCTATTTAGGCCTTTCAAAATCCAATAGGTTTCAATGAGATACCTGCACATTCCTCTGAACTCTGAAGAGTACAGGCCTTGAGCCATCAAAAGCTCCTCGTTATACGAAGAGGTGCAAAAATGTGAAAATGACAATTAAGAAGCCAGAAAGGACCATGAACTACAATTCACAACAAGGTATAAAATAAAATTGTAAGATATTTTATGGATGGATCAATAAAAATATAAAGTCAGTGTAGGATTAGGAATGGACAGTCAACATGCCTGGGTTTTGAGAGAAGGCAGGAATACCAAATTCGTATTTGCTTCAGCATTTGCCAAATGGACAGAGCAGGTGGACATGATATTTGAAGATAAAATAGGTTAAGAATGAAAGTAGTTGTAACAGAGAATGAAAATGTATTAAGCCAATTAGGCACAGGACAAAATCCCTGATCCAGATGGATTGCACTCAAGCATTGTAAAAGGACCTCGAGATAGCCGAGATACTGCTAAACAGAGGATATAAAGATAGAACATACAGCCTCCGGCTCTTCGACTCACCATTGCAGTACCAACCATGCCAATCTAACTAATCCCATCTGTCTGCATCACGCTAAATAATTGTGATAGCATATTTAATAGCTTGTTAGGAACAGGCATAGTGCATTTTCATGGAGCGGTGCCTTAGGAAGGTGGCATCCATCGTTAAGCACCCCCACCATCCCAAGACATGTCCTCTTCTTATTGTTGCCATCAGGGAAGAGGTACAGAAGCCTGAAGGCACACACTCAATGACTCAGGAACAGCTTCCTCCCCTCTGCCATCCGATTTCTAAATGGACATTGAACTCATAAACACTACCTCACTACTTTTTTATTTGTTATTTTTTGCACTACTTATTTTGACTTATTTTACTATTTACTATTTCCTCTATTTATTTATCATGTGTTTCATTGTACTGCTGCTGTAAAGTTAAGAAATCTCATGACAAGTGCCACACACCCAAAATGCCGATGAAGAGTCTCAGCCTGAAATGTCAACTGTTTAACCTTTTCCATAGATACTTGCTGATGTATCCTGACATATGTCGGTGATATTAAATCTGATTCTGATATATCCATCCATTTACAAACTGGGCCAGAATGTGGCAAAGAATTATAACCAATCAGCTTGATCCTGGTAGGAAAAATATAGATAGAACTCCTAGAAGGGAGAATTATAAGGATCATGGGTTATGTGGATGGAATGCATCTTTCAGTGAGGCAACCGAGGAAAGACTAAAGGATAAAGTGTGATGAAGTGACGTCAGGCACATGTACCAGTGTGAATGCTGGCTGGATTCACAGAGAGCATGAAATCCTGAACAATGGAAGAGACTGCAGTTCACAATTCACTACTGGGATTCCAGAAATGAAAATACTAGTTATACACTCAGAGGCCACTTTATTAGTTATCTGCTCCTAATAGTGAGGCTTCCGAGTGTAGGTTAGTGGGGGATGCACGATTGCTGGGTAGTGGATAGTGGGAGAGAGGAGTTGTGATGTGTTTGGGAGAAGCATCAACACTAAAGAGACCTACAGCATGTTTCAGGTGGATACTCATAAAATTGTGGATTAGACAAGGAAATGGCAAGGGAAACTCGACACTGATAAATGTGAGCCTATTTGGTCAGTAAATGGGAAAGGTCACTTATTTCTTGGAAGGTAAGAGTGTAAGTCATATGAAGGATGGACTGATTTTGGAATACCAACACATCAAGTTCTAAACATTGGACCATGGTTTGGCAAAATTATAAGATGACAAACCAGATACTTGGGCTTTTGTCTAGAGGATTGGAAAGCAGGGAAGATTTATTTATTTATTGAGAAACAGTGCAGAATAGACTCTTCTGACCCTTTGAGTCACATCACCCAACAATCCCCAACTTAATCCTAGGCTAATCACAGAGCAAGTTACAATGATCAACTAACCTAATAACTGGTACGTTTTCAGACTGTGGGAGGAAATCCATGTGGTCATGGGAGAATGTACAAACTCCTTAAAAGTAGCGGTGTAAATTGCACTTGGTCACTGTTACTCTGAAACGTTGTGCTAACCACTACACAACTGTGCCACAGTTGTGGCCTGCCATATGACGGAAGGGATGTTCCGACAGAGCCGAAGGTGCAGAGGTGAATTACCAGAATGGTACCACGTCAGGAAAGGGTGAACAGATTGGGTCACTTTTCTTTATAAAATACAGGAGGGCTAACATCCATAAGCAATGTTTCTACCTTTGGGAAAGACTACAAGACAGAACAAGAAGTCCATTCAGAAATTCAGAAGAAACTTTCTTAGCCACAGAGTAGAATATTCTCTTCTGGGGACTGTTTTAGGCCAACAGTGTGGGTGACCTTAAGGAGAAGTTTGTCAAGCAGATGAGGTGGAAAAGAAAGAATAGAAAAGCAGGAGGAGGTGCGAGTGGGGCATAAATACAATGGAGCAGTATGGCCTAGTTGGGCCAAATGGCCAGTTTTCATTTCATTTTGGAAATGAAAGTAATATGGGGATTGTGCTGGGATAGAGAACTGAATGATGGATCAGGCCTGAGGAACCCCAGCACTACCTCTGTGCTTAGTTTGTATGTCTTCCAGCTGAAAACATCTGTGGAGAATCCCTTTCAAATAATAATCCTACCCAAAATCAGAGAAGACCTCCTCTTCTGCCTCTGCCTGTGCACCTAAGTCATTCACCTGTAAATTCTGAGCATCTGTCTCAGGTTGACAATTGTCAGGATTTCAGTTAATAAACTCACCAGGCTTTTCAATTGAGACAGAATCCACTCCAAACCTTGCTGATGTTTCTATACCCAAGAAAGAAATCACAGCACTGGTGTAAACTACAGTGGATTTTTTTTTAATTTAACAAACTACTCGAGGAACTCAGTGGGTCAGGCAGCATCTACACGGGGGAGGGGGTGGACGACTGACATTTCTGGTTGAGACCTTTCACAGAAGCATAAGATTTCAACCTTAAGTATTAACTGTCCATTTCACTCCACAGATGCTACCTGGTCCATTGAGTTCCTCCAGAATCGTGTTTGCTGCTCCAGCTTCTGGTATCTGCCGCCTCGTGTATCTCCTTTTAAGACTCGCTTTCTCCTGGTTGGACAACTGAATGTGGGGAAAATACGACTTCCAAAAGAGTCGAACCATCCTTTACAGTTTTTAGTTTATTTTCTTAAGAACATGATAAGCAGTCTTATATTTACATCATCAAATACCAAAGCACAGAAAATCAGAAGGACGGCAAATTTTGGAAGTTTAGCTATTGAGTTTTCAACGGCCACAGATTGTTCAGAGTTAATTTTTTTTTAAAACACAGGAAAGAACATTCAAATGTTTGTTTTTTATCCTGTTCTTTTTTTTTACTCATTCCCATCTAGACCTTTTCACACACAAGTCTGCCGCTTGTGAGGTGTCCACCTATGGTGAATGAGGGGGTTCGAGATGTATGTTGGGAATCGCGGAGCGGGCCACTGTACTGATGATGTTCCGGTTCACGCCTGGTTCGACATTGCTGGGCTCTGCCTCTTCCTGTAGAGGGGTCTCGTACCGCTTGTGTATGTGGAGAGTCTGATGTGCTTTGCAGTACCCAACCAATGGCTGATCATAGTTGTAAAAGGCTGTGATGTTCATGGGAAGCGGCGTCTGCGAATGAAAGTCAAGAGAACATCATGGTTACTATCGTGCATATTACGCCTTGCAAAAAATCAGTTTTGCAGTACATATCTGTAATCAAACTTAAGAAATCATACAGTGAAGAAAGCAGCCATTCGGCCCACAATCCTTATGCTGGCTATTTGCTAGATTAATTAAATGCTTGGGGATTTATTTAGACCCTTCCAGTCCTCTGAGATGTGCCAACCACCAGTTCCCCAATTTAACCCTGGCCTAATCATGGGACAATTTACAAATGACCAATTAACCTACCAACCAGTGCAACTTTGGAATGTGGGAGGGAACCAGATAACCTGGAGGAAACTCACGCTGTCATGGGGAGAACGTACAAACTCCTTACAGGCGGCGGTGGGAATTGAACCTGGGTCGCTGGTACTGTAAAGCATTGTGGTAACCACTACGCTACCATGCCGTCTACTACCTAAAGTGATCAATTAACCTACCAAGCAGCACACCCTTGGGATATGGAAGGAAACCAGAGCGCGCAGAGGAGATCCAGGTAGTCCCAGTGAAAACATGTAAATTCCAGACAGACAATGCTGGATTGAACCCACTCTTGAATTCTGGAAGAGATGGCCCATTCTTTACAATTTCTAATCTACAGGCCGCATGGTAGCTTAGTCATTAGCATAACATGTTACAGAGCCAATGACTGGAGTTCAGTTCCGGCTTCGGTCTGTAAGGAGTTTGTAAGTACTCCTTGTAACCATATGAGTTTCCTCTAGAAGGTCCACTTTCCAAAGACATACATATTAGTAAGGGTTGGCAAATTGTGGGCATAATATGTTGACATAGGAAGCATGGCAACACTTACGGGCCACCCCAGCACATCCTTGACACAAATGACGCGTTTCACTGTATACTTTGATAGTTCAATGTACACATGACAAATGAAGCTAATCTAAATTTTATCTTCTTAGGAACAAGTAAAATGAGTCTTATATCCATGTCATCAAATACCAAGCACAGAAGGACAGCAAATTTCAGAACTTAGATGTTAAGCACAGGAAAGAACATTCAAATATTTCCCAATAAAATACACACCCTGAGGAGTATTTATTCCCAAACATATTCAAAGATGGCATCCAAGTAGTTGCTCCATAACTTATAGTAAGGTTTAATATATATTGAATTCCAAAATAGTGAGATTATTTGAGAGAGCAGCGAGCACTGATTTAAACTCAGCAGGAACTATAGACAGATAGTTTAGAATAAATGACTTTATTCAGAGGTCTAGTGGATGGGTGTTCCTGAGAAGACCATGATGACAGTCCTGACAGAACAGGACTGGAAGGAGTAAGATAGGTCTGAAAGATTGACCAATGAAAAGTTAAGGGTTACAGTGGGGCCATGGGAAAGGGGTATGATTAGGTTGTTAGATCTACTCCAATTTTATTGAATGCTAAATTTCTGCAAAACAATTGAAATCACTGCTACAGGTACTGCTGGTGACTGACTTGATAAGGCAGGAGGGGGTGAAGGTAATCAGCTTGCGGTATTCCATTCGGGGGAAACCTGCAGATGGTGGTATTCCACTGGGGGAGAACCTGCAGTTGGTGGGATTCCACTGGGGGAAAACCCACAGTTGGAGGTATCCCACTGGGGGAAAACCTGCAGTTGGTGGTATCCCACTGGGGGAGAACCTGCAGATGCTGGTATCCCATTGGGGGAGAACCTGCAGATGGTGGTATTCCACTGGGGGAGAACCTGCAGTTGGTGGGATTCCACTGGGGGAAAACCCACAGTTGGAGGTATCCCACTGGGGGAAAACCTGCAGTTGGTGGTATCCCACTGGGGGAAAACCCGCAGTTGGTGGTATTCCATTGGGGGAGAACCTGCAGATGGTGGTATTCCACTGGGGGAGAACCTGCAGTTGGTGGTATTGCACTGGGGGAGAACCTGCAGTTGGTGGTATTCCATTGGGCAGAACCTGCAGTTGGTGGGATTCCATTGGGGCAGAACCTGCAGTTGGTGGGATTCCATTGGGGGAGAACCTGCAGTTGGTGGGATTTCAGTGGGGGAGAACCTGCAGTTGGTGGGATTCCATTGGGGCAGAACCTGCAGTTGGTGGGATTCCAGTGGGGCAGAACCTGCAGTTGGTGATATTCCACTGTGGCTGATGCCCTTAGTGACATTTGTGGAGTCAGAAGCTACAATCCTGGAAGGCATAGATTCCTTTGTGACTTGGAGATACACTCGCTCATGCAAGTTGAGGCTATTCCATCTACAATGCACACATCTGACAAAATGATGCAGCAGTTAGTACTGCTGCCTTCCTGCTTCGGTGACCTGGGTTCAATCTTTTTTTTAAAAATTAATGGAATGCTTCATGAATTTGCGTGTCATCCTTGCACAGGGGCCATGCTAATCTTCTCTGTATCGTTCCAATTTTTTAGTATATGTGCTGCCGAAGCGAGCACACCTGGGTTCAATCTTGACTTTCTATTGCTCTCTAAGCCAATTTGTGCACATCCTCCCTATGATTGGGATTTCTCGCACACCCCAAAAACTGACTGGTAGATTAACTGGCCACTGTAAATCACTGTAATTCTATTGGTTTATGGCAAAAGGATTCAGAGGGGTGATGATATCAACATATGAGTGCAGTTAAAGTACGGGAGTATGGAGAAATAAAGAGAAGGGAAATATGATGCTCTCTAGGGAGCCAGGAATTACCCTAAGGGCTGAATGGTCTCCTTCTGTGCCATAAATAACATAAGACATCCATGACCTCAGGTTATTTCTGTTTTCATTTTTATTATTATTAATATTTGCAGCCCACTCCCACCTAATCCATATTGTAGCAGATGGTAACGAGAAACAACAGCACAGGAAAATGAAATTTATTATGGCATAGCTGCATATCCAATAGGAAAGATGCAGTACAGGCAAACATCAGATTAAACTCGGCCATTATGTTACCCACAATCCTCCACTGCATACTGCTTGAGGCTTGAATTCAAAAAGAATATTGCATTTTTAAATATCTCTCTCAGAATCAGTGAATTACACTTCAATAACAATATACTTCTTCAGCGTAATCTGGCAATTAATGATGTTTTATGAGCTATTAACTTTTCATTGCTAATCTAAGTATTCATGCAGATCATCCAGTGTCTGTCATCTTTAATTAGATATGCCAACTGATTTTTCAATTAAACCCTAATTGACGTTTGAGTTTTAATTGCAATGTGAGTTTCTTTATCAGTTTAGCACAGTGGGGGGGGGGGGGGGGGAAGAGGAATTGTTACACAGGAGGCAGGACCCTACAGGATATCAACTAGCTAAATTTATCTTAAAAGCATAGCCTGATGAAATTCTGGAATCTGAAGCAAAAACAAAACAAAAATGGTGTAAATAATTTATATGTTCATTTATTGGATGTGGGCATCACTGGCACGGTCAGCATTTATGTCTCGTTCATAATTGCTCTTGAGAAGGCGGTGACAGCTGCCTCTTTGATCCACTGTAGTCCTACTGGTTAAGGCGGTCCCACAGCACCGTTGGGTAGAATTTCCAAGGCTTAGGCCCGGCAACGATGAAGGGTGGATGACATATTCCCATTCTGGGCTGACGTTTGGCCTGGAGGGGAAGTGGCCGTTGCAGTCCTTCTTCCTCTTGGTGGTACAGGTAGTAGATTTGGCAGATACTGTCGGAGTAGGCTGGGCGCGTAAAGACCGCGCATTTTCTCGACGGTCCACGCAGCAACAGGTCGGGCAGTATCTGCGGAGAGAGAAACAGTGTAAATGTTTCAGGTCGATGGCCTTTCCTCTGAAAGATTCTGATCATCACTTCTGATGAAAGGACATCGATTTGAAACTTCTCTCTCTCTCTATTTATATATATAGATACTGCCTGACCAGCTGTGTGTTACTAGCATTTTATGATTTTTGGTACAAATCTATGACTTTCTTTAGAGATTTATTCATTATTAATTTATTTATTAAGATATAACGTGGAAAAAGCCCTTCCAGTCCTTCGAACTGCACTGCCCAGTAATCCCTAGATTTAATCCTAGCCTGATCACAGTACAATTTACAATGACCAATTAACCTACCAACTGTGGACTGTGGGAGGAAACCAGAGCACCCAGAGGAAACCCTCGTGGTCACGGGGAGAAGGTACAAACTCCTTACAGGCAGTGACAGGAATTGAACCCAGGTCGCTGGTACTTCAAAGCATAGTATTATCCACTATGCTACCGCGCTATGTCTTTGAAGCCTTGATGGCAAAAGACACTATTTGTTTCTTAGCTGGCAGGGTTACTATATGTCTGCAGCCCTAACTAATTCTTGCATATGCTTGATATCAAAAGGTTAGGAGGTTCTGTTAGAAGAGTCTGAAGGTGTAAATACATTGCCTGTTATGGACGCAGATTGAGCACCCACTGCAGGGGAGTGAGTTTTTAAAAATGGTGAATGGAGTGCCAATTGTATAGCTATGGCCTGGATTGTGTTGAGTTCTTGAGCATTATTGGAGAGCATTCCATTCACCTCCTGACTTGTGCTTTTTGGTAGAAAGGATCTGGAGAACCAGGAGAATGGTTATTCACTCTCTGGTAATGCCCATATCTCTAAGTATCCTGTAACTAAGTGATTTAATGGGACAGAGATCAAATGACCATAAGACCATAAGATACAGGACCAGAATTTGGCCATTTGGTCCATCAAATCTGCTTCGCCATTTCATCATCACTGATCCATCTTTCCTCTTAGTCCCAATCTCCTGCCTTCTCTCTACATCCCTTCATGCCCTGACCAATCAAGAATCTATCAACCTCTGGCCTTAGACAGCCCCACCATAGAAAACATCCACTCTATCAAGGCCTTTCACCATTCGATAGGCTTCAGTGAGGTCACCTCTCATTCTAGTGAATACAGGCCCAGAACTATCAAATTGTCTTCATATGACAAGCCATTCAATCGTGGAATCATTTCCAGTTTCAACACATCCTTTCCAAGATAACGGGCCCAAAACTGCTCCTGATACTCCAAGTGAGACCTCACCAGTCCTTTATAAAGCCTCAACATTAGCATTAACAATAACACATAACTTTGTTTTTTTTTGAGTCATCCACTCCAGGTGAGGATTTCCTTTCCTGAAGGAGCAGTGAACCAGATGGATTATAACTGACATCTAGTAGCTTCATTTCTTCATAGCTATTTAATTAACTTAAAATTAGTTCTGTGAATGGGAATCATCCTTAATTCCCAGATTAGTTCTGCATCTCCAGACTGAGAGGATAGCTATTTGATATTAGTGAGTAAACAATTATAACCACCATGTTTCTCTGGTTAATTTTGGCCAGTTGTGACCTCTGTGATGTTACTAGTAGGGGATGGCAGGATTTTTTCTTGATTAGATGGCAATTGCTCCGCATTCATAGTTTCTTTCTTTGCCAAAGTGTTATCTTCCCTAGTCACACTGATCTGCACCTGGACTAAAGCCCATCATAACCCTCTCATCCATGTATCTATCCAAACATCTCTTAAATGTTGCAATCAAACCCACATCAACCACTTCTGCTGGCAGCTCATCCCACTCTTGCACCACCCTCTGTGAAGAGTTTCCACCTCAGTTTCCCCTTAAATATTCCCCATTTCTCCCTTAAAATATGACTTCTAATATAGTCTCACCCAACCTCAGTGAAAAGAGCTTGCTTGATTTACCTTATCTATATCCGTCATAATTTTTATATACCTTTATCAAATCTCCTCTCATTCTCCTACATTCCACAGAATTACTCCTAACCTATTAACCTTTCCCTATGCCTCAGGTCCTCAGGCCTACATATTGTCCTTACACATCTGGGAAGAAGGATGCTTATGTGAGAATGCTGTTCTTGGACTGCAGTTCAGCATTCAACACCATAGTTCCATCCAGGCTCGACAGGAAGCTCAGAGACCTCGGCCTTCATCCTGCCTTGTGCAGCTGGATCCTGGACTTCCTGTCAGATCACCGGCAGGTGGTAAGAGTGGGCTCCCTCACCTCCAACCTTCTGACTCTCAATACAAGAGCCCCTCAGGGCCATGTACCGAGTCCTCTCCTTTACTCCCTGTATACCCACATCTGTATCACCACCCACAGCTCCAATCTGCTAACTAAATTTGCTGATGACACTACATTGATTGACTTTATCTCAAACAATAATGAGGTGGCCTACAGTCATCTCTCTGACACAGTGGTGTCAAGAAAACAACCTCTCCCTTAATGTTGCAAGAACAAAGGAGCTGGTTGTGGATTACAGGAGGAAATGGAGATGGCCTAACCTCTATTGACATCAATGGATCTGGGGCTGAGAGGGTAAACAGTTTCAAGTTTCTCAGCATCCACATCACCGAGGACCTCACAAGGTCTGTGCACACTAGCTGTATGGTGAAAAAGGTACAACATCGCCTCTTTCACCTCAGATGGTTGAGGAAGTTTGGTATGGGCCCCAAATCCCAAGAACTTTCTACAGGAGCAAAATTGAGAGCATCCTGACTGGCTGCATCAATGCCTAATATGGGAACTGTACCTCTCTTAATCACAGGACTCCACAGAGAGTGGTGCGGACACCCCAGTGCATCTGTAGATGTGAACTTCCCATGATTCAGGGCATTTATAAGGACAGGTGTGTAAAAAGGGCCTGTAGGATCATTGGGAACCCAAGCCATCCCAACCACAATCTATTCCAGCTGCTACCATCCGGGAAATGGTACCACAGCATAAAAGCCAGGACCAACAGGCTCCAGGACAGCTTCTTCCACCAGCCCATCAGACTGATGAACTCAGGCTGATTTGAGTGTACTCTATATTCCACTGACTGTTCTGTTTATTATAAATACTATGATTGCACATTACACATTCAGATGGAGATGTTATGTAAAGAGTTTTACTCCTCATGTATGTGAAGAATGTCAGATATAAAGTAAGTATGCAGGAAACATGTTCCCGAAGTTGGGGGAGTCCAGAACCAAAGGCCACAGTTTAAGAATAAGGGGTAGGCCATTCAGAACGGACTTGAGGAAAAACTTTTTCACCCAGAGAGTTGTGGATATGTCGAATGCTCTGCCTCAGAAGGCAGTGGAAGCCAATTCTCTGGATGCTTTCAAGAAAGAGTTAGATAGAGCTCTTAAAGAAAGCGGAGTCAAGGGATATAGGGATAAGGCAAGAACAGGTTACTGATTGTGGATGATCAGCCATGATCACATTGAATGGCGGTGCTGGCTCGAAGGGCCAAATGGCCTACTCCTGCACCTATTGTCTATTATAAATTCAGTTCTTGTCCCAGCAACATCCTTGTAAATTTTCTCTGTACTTATTCAACCACAATGATCCCCTTCCTGTACGTAAGTGACGCACAGGCTCATTACATTAAAATATCACATTCTTAGAAGTAAACAAAGTTTTTTTTACTCATACTCTGTCTTTAACTTTAAAATGAGGAAAACTGCACATAGAATCTGCAGGAGGAACTCAGCGAGCCAGTCAGCTTGCGTGGGAGAAAAGGTATTTGCCTACTTATCCACCCTTCAAGATTTTGACCGAAACGTTGATTGCTGCTTTCCTCTGACAGATGCTGCTCGACTTGCTGTGGTCCTCCAACAGATTGCTTATTGCTGTAGACTCCAGCATCAGCAGTCAGTTTCTTGTGTCTCCAAGAAACTGTAAATGTTGGAAGCCAGAGTTAAACACAGAAAATGATGAGGATTAGACAGCATCAAATATGAAATGTCATTTGTCCTAAAACATTAACTCTGTTTCTCAGTAACCTGCTGTGTATTCCCAATATTTTTCTCTATTAAATTTCTTTAGCCAAACTTGTTGAATAATAAAACTGTGTTTTACTTCCCCTATGTATTGTGATTAAGAAATTTAATAACATTCATAATGAACTGCTGAAATATCACTGTTCCATATTCGTTAGACATTGATGCTTTCTCTGTGTAAGATTCCACTGAAAGTGTTAAGATTATGACAAGCACAAAACTGTGTTAAGCATTATGAGTTGGCCTTTCTATTTCTAATTAATTAATTCATTAACCTTCCAATGTTAAAGGACAGGTTATACACCACTGCATAGTGTTTGAATTCTTGCCATGACAGGCTCCATTTTCAGTTTAACAAATTGTCAGATGTCCCATTGATACTTCTGGATTCTTACAACTCCAGAGGACAGAAATTATTGCAAGGCAACACACACAAAATGTTGGAGGAACTCAGCAGGTCAGGCAGCATCTGTAGAAAGGAATGAGCTATCAGGATTTAAGGCCAAGCCCCTTCTTCAGGACTGAAGAGGAAGGTGGAATGTGCCAGAATAAGAAGATGGGTGTAGGGGAAGGAGGCTAGCTGGAAGATAATAGGTGAACTCAGGTGGGTAGGAAAGGTCAAGGCTGGAGAAGAAAGAAACTGATAGGGAAGAAAAGTGAACCACAGGAGAAAGGGAAGGAGGAGGAGACCCAGGAGGAAGGTGAGAAGTAGTAAAAGTTCACTGTGGGGAATAGAGGAAGGGTGGGATGGAGGAATTTGCTTACCAGAAGGAGAAATTGATATTCGTGCCATCAAGTTAGAGAGTACCCTGATGGAATATGAGGTGTCATCCACCCTGTGGGCAATCTCATCTTGGCACAAGAGGAGGTCATGGATCAATACATCAGAACAGGAATGGGAATCGGAATTAAAATGTTTGGCCACCAGGACTATATGTGCATGCAAACATATAAGATTATTAAGGGATTGGACAAGATAGAGGCAGGAAATATATTCCAGATGCTGAGAGAGTCCAGTACCAGAGGGCATGGTTTGAGAATAAGGGGTAGGTCATTTAGGACAGAGTTAAGGAAAAACTTCTTCTCCCAGAGAGTTGTGTGGGTCTGGAATGCACTGCCTCGGAAGGCAGTGGAGGCCAATTCTCTGGATACTTTCAAGAAGGAGCTAGATAGGTATCTTATGAATAGGGGAATCAAGGGATATGGGGACAAGGCAGGAACCGGGTATTGATAGTAGATGATCAGCCATGATCTCAAAATGGCAGTGCAGGCTTGAAGGGCCGAATGGTCTACTTCTGCACCTATTGTTTATTGTCTACTGACTGCCCCACTTGTGGCTGGATGGTGGGGAGGTGCTGAAGGAAACAGTCTCCCAATTTATGATGGGTCTCACCGATGCAGAGGAGGCTGCATGGGGAGCACTAGACACAATAGTCCACCCCAGCAGATTCACAGGTCAAGTGTTGCCTCACCTGCCAGAACTGTTTGGGACCCCAAATGGAGGTAAGGAAGGAGGTGTATGAACAGAAATTATTGCAGTCTCAAAGCTTCCCTGAATCAAGGTTGGTTAATAATCTTCCAACTTCTGTGTGTTTCTGCAACTATAGCCTCATCTCTGTGTAATGGATCCACCTGACACAAACACGTTTTCAGTGACCTTGGCCAGAAACTCTGGAATTCACTCCATAAAACTTTATACCTCTGTCCTTCTCCCCATATATTTTACCCTATTTTATTGCCCTTACTAAATATCTCCTAATCTGATTCAACACCACAGACTGATTGGCATCAACTTCTACTGAAGTGTTTCATCCTTGTGAATGGAAGGGATTGGGTAGATTTCTGCTGCAAGTAATGAATATTTTTATTTCATTACTTGTAATACTTCTTGCCATCATCAAAGTCAAAGTCATATTAGAAGTATAAAATCATCAGCATAATCATTATGTGCTGTGCCATACAACGTGGGCGATCATGGTCCCATAACCATGATTGTTCTTGGCAAATTTTTCTACAGAAGTGGTTTGCCATTGCCTTCTTCTGGGCAGTGAATTTACAAGATAGGTGACCACAGCCACTATCAATACTCTTCAGAGGTTGTCTGCCTGTTGTCAGTGGTTGTGTAACCAGTGCTTGTGATAAGACCGTCCACCGGCTGCTCCCATGGTTTCACGTGACCCTGGGCGGGGGGATAAGTAGGTGGCCAAGGGTGGCTTGCAGGCTAGCAGAGAGAAGGAGAACCTTGCACCTCTTTTAGTAGGAATGTATCTCCACCCCACCACCAATGTAACCATGTTATAATGTCTCTCCATTCCACAGTCTCTGGCTTCCCAAATATTTCCTGTGTTTTTCCCAGCTAAGGTATAGGAGTAATCTATTAGGTCTCAATATTCACAGAGCATGCCATTTGTGCAGGGAAAATGGTCCTCACTTAATCCCAAAAGCACTCCATCCTATTGCTGTTGTTGTTGGTTCTGCACCTTGTGATGTATCAGGCAGCATTTTTTGCCATTTCCTTAGCCTCGTAAAAAACAAGCAAATGCTGAGTTTCTAGCTTGACGCTCAATCCAACACGAACGTGGGACCATTGGCCTCGAAGTCCAGTGCCAATGCCACTACACCACCGGCTGGCTCCATCCCATAGTAGCAAGGACATTTGGTGTCCTCTCTGTCTTCTAATACTTTGCTTCACAGCTGCACAACTCATTCTTATGTTTCTGGATTGATTGGACTGCAGTTGTAATTACAGTACCATCATAAGAATGTACAACACAGAAGTGGCCATTCAGTCCACTTCATCCATTCTGATCAATAAAGAGTTTGTGAGCCTAATCCCAGTTTCCAGCACTGGGCCTGTAGTCCGGTCATTCATGGGTCACATAATCAAGCCCTTTCTGAACATGGTAAAGGCTTTTGCCTCTGTCATCTTTCCAGTTGGTTAGGTTCAGACAGTCACCATCCTCTGGATCAAAAGACTTTACATCAAGCCACCTCTTGTGTCCTGTGTTCCTTCTACCAATTAGTGCACAACCCCTGGGTTTTGAGATATATATCTTCTCTATCTATTGTGACACCTCACAAATTTACACCCTTCAATTAAGTCAGTCTTCAGCTTCTTCTTTAAAAAGAACCTTAGTTTAATCAAGTTTCTCCTCATATGAAAAGTCTTCCACTCATAGAAACCTCCCTGAAAACCCCCTCTGCACACTCTCCAGTGTAATCATGCGATGAAAAGAAGAGAAGTTAATACAGCACTCAGGGTCTACAGGAGCAAGATATATCAGCTAGTTGAATGGTGTCGCAGCAACAGCCTTGCACTCAATGCCAGTAAGACCGAAGAACTGATTGTAGACTTCAGAAAAGGTAAAGTGAGGGAACACACACCAGTCCTCACAGAGGGATCAGAAGTGGAAAGAGTGAGCAATTTCAAGTTCCTGGGTGTCAATATCACTGAGGATCCATCCTAGATGCAACATATTGAGGCAGCTACAAAGAAGGTACAACAGTTCATTAGGAATTTGAGAAGCTTTCATACCACACAGGGCATCATAATTGGCTGCATTACTATCTGGTATGGAGGAGAGGTGTAGGCTACTACACAGGATTGAAGTAAGCAGCAGAGAGTTGTAAACTTAGATCCATCATGGGGCACTGGCCTCTGTAGTATCGAGGACATCTTCAAGGAGTGATACTTCAGAAAAGCGACATCCATCATTAAGGACTCCCATCAAGCCGGGTGTGCTCTCTTCTCATTGCTACCATCAGGAGGAAGGTACAGAAGCCTGAAGGCACACACTCAATGACGCAAAAACAGCTTCTTCCCCTCTACTCTCTGACTTCAGTACAGACATTGAACTCCTGAACATTACCTCACTACTTTTTTTTTACTTTTGCTTTACTTCTTTAATCTAACTATTTAATACATATATACTTACTGCATTTCAGTTTTTTTCCATATTATTATGTATTGCATTGTACTGCTGCTGCAAAGACAACAAATTTCATGATGTATTCCAATGATATTAAACCTGATTCTAATTGAGAAGTAGCATCCAAGAAATCCACCATGTGAATCCAGCTGTTCAAATGTTCCTTCAGTAACCCATAGTGTGGAATTCTTATCTTTGTTCTTTCTGTGCTAACTTATACCTAATTGTCTCAATTTCACTGATTAACCTAGCCGTGGGAATAATCTGACACAATTTATTCCCTCAAGCTTTCATTATCTTGAATGTTCATTGCTGCAGGTTTTCGATATCTCAATATAACCATGTTCTCTAATCTGTGATTTTGTATCTCGGCTGGGTATCTTCTACAAATCCCATGGCTTTTCCAAAGTTGATTTGTATCCAGCTGATCTTCAGCAGTTATTTTTACGGAAATTAAGGGTTGGTAATGTAATAGAATTTGAGATTAAATAATATTTTGGAAAAAGGAGATATTGTAACAGTCAATTTACTTGATACATTCACAAAGTTAGGAGCACCATCCAAAGTTCAAAGTACATTTATTATCAGAATATGTATACACTATATCTCCAAGAGGACCACAAGCTTGTCATAATTTGAAAGCTTGCATGCCTCTGTGACCAGGAGAGCTATGTTGGCTGGACTCAGGGCCTTGTGCTTTGGCTCTTGGTAGGGTCACCCATGCCAAACAGGTCAAAGGGTAGAGGCAAGGCTATGAGTGGTCCACCGGACTTCCAGGTTCACAGGTTCAGCTCAGGGCTAACAACCCTGACTGGTCAAAAGAATTGTTATGGAAACAGCAATGAAGAATTCTTCTACATCTGTATGCTACTGTACGGACAAACAAAGATGGAGGACCTTCATTGCTGTCTTAAACGCCAATGGTGTAACAGGCAGTAAGCAAGTATACATTTTACGACTTTGAGATGTGCCTCCTCACAGGCAGTCACAAAACAAAGAACCCCCAAAAAATCCATAAAAAAGACCAACAAACACCCAATGTGCAAAGAGGAAAAAAAAGCAAATAGTGCAATCAATAAAAGTATGCAAATAGCATCCAGATGAAAGCGAGTCCTCAGATATGAAGCCTGGAGCAGCTAAGATAGAGACAGAGTTGAGTGGTGAGGTAGGTTTATAATCAACGTCTTCATGCAATTGGTCTACAGGGAAACAAAACAGAATGATCAGGCTAGAAATTTGACATTACCCACCCAAGCCACACTGATGAAACCTCGCAAAACACACAAAATGCTGGTGGAACGCAGCAGGCCAGGCAGCATCTATAGGAAGAAGTACAGTCGACGTTTCAGGCCGAGACCCTTTATCAGGACTGTGTTTGATGGGAGAATCCCATTGAAGATGGCAGCAGCTTCAGACAACGTGTTTGATGATATAGAGGCTTGTGGGGTGGCAGGTAATGGAACTCTATCCCTGTTAAGGGAGTGAGAAGATAGGTTGAGGGCTGATGTCTGGGAAATGGCAAGTGAATGCAGCAGCAATGGTGCAGGAAGAAAATCCCTGTTCTTTGAAGTTCTGGAATGAAAAGCCTCACCCTGAGAGCATATGCTGTGGATGTGAAGAAACTGAGAAAAGGGAATAGCATTTTTACAGGAGACAGGGTGGGAAGAGGTATAGTCAAGTCAGCTGTGGGAGTCAGTAGGTTCATAAAAGGGGCACAAGAGAAGAGTTGGCCAGTATTGATAGGAAAGGAACACTGACAGGGATGACAGCAGAGTAGCAATGACACTAAGCATTGAGCAGAGGACACATCCTCAGAATAGAGGAGCATCCTTTTAGAATGGAGGTGAAGAGAATTTTCTTTAGCCAGAGAATGGTGATCTATGGAATTCTTTGCTACAGGCAGCTGTGGAAGCCAAGTCTTTATGTATATTTAAGGCAGAGGTTGATAGATTCTTGTTTGGTCAGGGCATGAAGGGATTTGGGGAGACGGTATGAGATTGGGGCTGAAAGGAAAATTGGATCAGCCATGATGAAATGGCATAGCAGACTCGATGAGCCAAATAACCTAATTCTGCTGTCTCATTTGGCTGTAGTTATGAGTATTCATGTATGATTGAATTAAACTTGAATTAAATTTTGGCCGACAACACACCCAAAATGCTGGTGGAACACAGCAGAACAGGCAGCATCTATAAGGAGAAGCACTGTCGACGTTTCGGTCTGAGACCCTTCGTCAGGACTAACTGAAAGGAAAGATAGTAAGAGATTTGAAAGTAGTGGGGGGAGGGGGAAATACGAAATGATAGGAGAAGACCGGAAGGGGTGGGATAAAGCTAAGAGCTAGAAAGGTGATTGGCGAAAGTTATACAGAGCTGGAGAAGGGAAAGGATCATGGGATGGGAGGCCTCAGGAGAAAGAAAGGGGGAGGGGGGAAGCAATAGGGGGAGATGGAGAACAGGCAGAGTGATGGGCAGAGAGAGGGGAAAAAACAAACAACTAAATATGTCAGGGATGGGGTAGGAAGGGGAGGAGGGGCATTAACGGAAGTTAGAGAAGTCAATGTTCATTCCATCAGGTTGGAGGCTACCCAGTTGGTATATAAGGTATTGTTCTTCCAACCTGAGTGTGGATTCACCTTGACAGTAGAGGAGGCCATGGATAGACATATCAGAATGGGAATGGGACGTGGAATTAAAATGTGTGGCCACTGGGAGATCCTGCTTTCTCTGGCAGACAGAGCGAAGGTGTTCAGTGAAATGGTCTCCCAGTCTGCGTCGGGTCTCACCAATATATAAAAGGCGACACCGGGAGCACCGGACGCAGTATACCACACCAGCGGACTCACAGGTGAAGTGTCGCCTCACCTGGAAGGACTGTCTGGGGCCCTGAATGGTGGTGAGGGAGGAAGTGTAAGGGCAGGTGTAGCACTTGTTCCGCTTACAAGGATAAGTGCCAGGAGGGAGATTGGTGGGAAGGGATGGGGGGACGAATGGACAAGGGAGTCACGTAGGGAGCAATTCTTGCGGAAAGCAGAAAGACAGGGGGAGGGAAAGGTGTGCTTGATAGTGGGATCCCGTCGGATGTGACGGAAGTTACGGAGAATTATACGTTGGACCTGGAGGCTGGTGGGGTGGTAGGCGAGGTCAAGGGGAACCCTATCCCGAGTGGGGTGGTGGGTGGATGGGGTGAGGGCAGATGTGTGGGAAATAGGAGAGATGCGTTTGAGAGCAGAGTTAATGGTGGAAGAAGGGAAGCCCCTTTGTATAAAAAAGGAAGACACCTCCTTCATCCTGGAATGAAAAGCCTCATCCTAAGAGCAGAAGCGGCGGAGACGGAGGAATTGTGAGAAGGGGATAATATCTTTGCAGGAGACAGGGTGGGAAGAGGAATAGTCCAGGTAGCTGTGAGAGTCTGTAGGCTTATAGTAGATATCAGTAGATAGGCTGTCTCCAGAGATGGAGACAGAAAGATCAAGAAAGGGAAGGGAGGTATCTGAAATGGACCAGGTAAATTTGAGGGCAGGGTGAAAGTTGGAGGCAAAATTATTTGAATTTTGGACTGAGACCTTTCATCAGTTCTGGAAGGAGAGAAGGCAGAAGCCAGAACAGGAAGGTGGGGAGAGGGGGAGGAGTTCAAACTGACAGGTGATAGGTGAAGGGTGATGTACACAAGGAACTCTGCAGATGCTGGAAACCCAGAGTAATACACATAATAATTCTGGAGGAACGCAGCAGGTTAGGTATCACTTATGGAAAGGAATAAACAGTTAATGTTTTGAGCCAAGATGCTGTTGAAATGTGATAGGTGAAATTGGGTGAGGGGTAAATGGGTGGGTGAGGGAGTTGAAATAAAATTCAAGGAGTTGATAGGTTGAAGATGTCAAGAAAGGGTTGAAGAAGAGGAATCTAATAGGAGAGGACAGAATGGTATAAAAGGAAGAAAGAAGGGAAATAAAGGGAGGTGATGGACAGGAGAGGAGAAGAGACTTGGAAAGATTGGAAACAGAATGGGGAATGACAAAACAGAGAAGTGGGGGACGGATTGGTAAAAGATAACAGATCTGATTCAGATGTTGATTCTGAATCCCCATTGGCTAAACCAGGGAAAGTAGCAGATTAATTTCCCTAAAGGGCTTTAGTAAATGAAGCTGAGATATTTTCATTGTGATTATATCCAAGACTCACCTTTTGATTCTGGATTTACTTCCTAAACTGAATTAATATCTCAGCAACATATACAAAATGCTGGAGGAACTCGGCAGGACAGGCTGCTTTTATGGAAAGGAATACATAATCAGCATTTCAGGCCAAGACCCTTCAACAGCACTGTCGTTGCTGAAATGTTGCTGCCACACCTGCCGAATCCCTCCAGCATTTTGTGTGTACAGACGGCCCTCCTCATCCGCGGAGGATTGGTTCTGAGACCCCCGCGCATACCAAAGACCACCGCACTGATTCAGGTTAAATAAGGGACTTGAGCATCCACGATTTTTGGTATCCACGGGGGGTCTCGACAGTCAGTCAACTATCGGAACAATTTTAATGGAGCACTTGAAAGGCCCTGCCCCGATGAAGGCTAGATTATTACCAAGCAATGCAGTGGTTTAATTATTGAATTACGTATGTTTCTTAAGTGTTTTATATGCATAGTAAGGTGAAATATGTACTATATACTAAGAAAAACGTTTGACTAACTGACGCTAATTAATACTGGATATACCTGTTCCAACTTCAAATCCGACAAAGATGGACTCAGGAATGGAACTCATTCATAACCCAGGGACTGCCTGTACTTTTAAGTCATTTCTAGATTACTTATAATACCTTATACAATGTAAATGCTGTGTAAATAGTTGTTATACTGTATTGTTTAGGGAATAATGACAAGAAAAAAAAAAGAGACTGTACATGCTCAAACGAAGAGTGCTGGAGAGAGAACTTCCGGGTTTTCCCAATCCACAGTTGGTTGAATCCGCGCATGCGGAATCTGCGGATAAGGAGGGCCGACTGTATTTCTTTGTATTTCCAGCATTAGCAGAATCTTTGTGATTTAAATACCTCAGATCTACAGATTATTCACCCAACAATGGAGCTAGAATGCTAGCAAAACACTAATTCATGTCCACAGGCTCAACAACTCACATTCGCTGAGTTTGTTGCTGTAGAGCAGGTTATTTCTACCTCTGATTTCACCAGCAAATTGTGAATGTTGCATTGCATTTTCAGGTTTAGTGGATCTCATCCAATCCACACCTATGCATCATTTGTGTTCAGCCTGATAAATAGCTGCTAACTGACTTAATTGGCACTTTACCACTTCTGACTTCTTGTCTGGATGTCAATGTGGCAATGTTGGCCCTTCAGTCCTCCTTCAAACTCCTCACCTCAAACTGGGACCATCAAATGAATTTCTGAGATTCATTCTTCAGAACACTTCAGCTGAAAAACCCTTCAACAGGAATAACTATACCGGATCCTGAGCCAACTTCGCTACTCTAACACTTGATTAAGAGTCATAGAACACAGAAAAGTACAGCACAGGAACAGACTCTTAACTAATTAAGCCAATGATGCCTAATTAAACTAATCCCTTCTGCTTGCACATGGTGACAATCCCTCTATTTGGCTCATATGTATGGAAACTGGACCTTAGGCCCACTGAGTCCATGCCAACTGTCAAGCATCTATTTGCATTAATCCTTCTCATAACCTTTTTATTCAAAGCAACACACACAAAATGCTGAAGGAACTCAGTAAGTCAGGCAGCATCTATGGAAAAAAGTAAACAGATGACATTTCGGGCCAAGGCTCCCCTCCAGGAGCCTTCTTTGACTTGTTATGTATACTTACAGTGCCTGAATTAGGAGTTGTTAAGGCATTCGTCTAGTGATCTGAAGGTCGCTAGTTCGAGCCTTGGCTGAGGCTGTGTGTGTGTCCTTGAGCAAGGCACTTAACCACATATTACTCTGCGACGACACCGGTGCCAAGCTGGATGGGTCTTATTGCCCTTCCCTTGGACAACATCGGTGGCGTGGAGAGGGGAGACTTGCAGCATGGGCAACTGCCGGTCTTCCATAATAAAAAAAAACCTTGCCCAGGTTTGCGCCCTGGCAACTTTCCAAGGCGCAAATCCATGGTCTATTGAGACTAACGGAGGCCTACCTACCTACTATTAGGAATTCACTTTGATGTTTTGGTGGGGCATGCAACGAAAAACAACATTAAGCAATTATAAAGATTAGAGAATTAAATAAAAATAAATATCAAAGTTCAAAGTAAATTTTATTATCAAAGTGAATATTTATTTATTGAGTTACAGCACAGAATAGGCCCTTCTGGCCCTTTGAGATGCGCCACCCAGTAACCCACCTATTTAGCCCAAGCCTAATCATGGGAGATTTTACAATGATCAATTAACCTGTGAAAGGAAACCTGAGCACCTGGAGAAAACCTATACAGTCATAGGGAGAACATGCCATTTCCTTACAGATTGCAGTGGGACCGTAAAGCATTGTGCTCACCACCATACCATGCTGCCCCCACCAGATACAACCCAGAGGTTCATTTTCTTGTGGGCATACTCAACAAATCTATGGCATAGAATCAACGAGCGACAACCAAACTAGGGCTTTCAACCAGAGTGCAGAAGACATCAAGCTATGCAAATGCAAAAAGGAAGAAAAAATAATATAACTAAATAAGCAATAAATATCGAGAACATGAGGTGAAGAGTCCTTGAATGTGAATCGGTTGGTTGTGGAAATATTTCAATGATGAGGAAAGTGAAGTTGTGTGAAGTTAACCCTTCATTCAGGAGCTTGATGGTTGAGGGGTAATAACTGTTTCTAAACCTGGTGGTGTGAGCCCTAACGCTCTTGTACCTTCTTCCTGATGGCAGCTATTAGAAGAGAGCATGTCCTTGATGTTTAGGGTCCCTGATGAAGAATGCTCCTTTCCAGTGACTGTGTTTCATGTAGATGTGCTCAGTGGTTGGGACAGCTTTACCTGTGAGGGACTGGACTTATCCACTACTTTTTGTAGAAATTTAGAGGTTAAGGTACAGATTTTGAATAGAACGTGCATAAATACCAGCATGCACTTCATTATAAAAAGTGTTTAAAAATGATTACAGTGCCTGCAGTGACTGAGGTAATGGAAAGAGAGGGGTGGGGAGGGTAATCTCGAATGGTTGATCAGATTAACTGCCTGGGGGAAGAAACGTTTAAGATGACGTGTAGTTTTTATTTTGATGGCCTTATAGTGCTTTTTGGAAGGGAGCTTTTGAAAAAAGCAGTTTGCTGGGTGGGTAGTGTCTGCAATCATTTTTCCTGCCCACTTCTTTGTCCTCGACACCTACATGTCCTGCAATGATGAGAGACTGTAGCCAATGACTTTTTCTGTGACCAGACAGTTTTCTGTAGTTCTGGTATATTGTGATAGGATGCTGCACCAGATGGGATGGTAATGGCTGATGTAAGGATGCTCTTTTTGATGGCAGTGCCAGAATTGCACTACAGTTATTGATGATGGCCAGTTTATCTACCAGCCCACATGTGGAAAGTGGGAGGGAACTAGGGCACCTGGGGGGAAACTCACACAAATAATGCAGACAGCACTGGAGGTCAGAATTAAATCAGCGTCTTGAGGAAGCAGCTCCAACATGAATGCTGCAAGTGTACAGAATACTTGTGGGGCCGCACCTGGAGTTCTGTGAGCAGATCATCGGGGTCTCTCTTCCTGCCATCACGGATATCTACACTCTATGCTGCATCCGCAAAGGAAACAGCATTATGAAGGACCCCATGCACCCCTCATACAATCTCTTCTCCCTCCTGCCGTCTGGGAAAAGACTCCGAAGCATTCGGGCTCTTTCGTCCAGACTATGTAACAGTTTCTTCCCCCAAGCTATCAGACTTCTCAATACCCAAAGCCTGGGCTGACACCTTGCTCTACTGTCCAGTTTATTATTTATTGTAATGCCTGTACTGCTTTTGTGCACCTTATGCAGTCCAGTGTAAGGCTGTAGTCTAGTATAGCTTTCTCTATGTTTTTTTTATTACATAGTTCAGTCTAGTTTTTGTACTGTGTCATGTAAACCATGGTCCTGAAAAACATTGCCTCATTTTTACTATGCACTGTACCAGCAGTTATGGTTGAAATGACAATAAAAGTTGACTTAACTTGACTTGAGTTCTGGTCTCCATACTTGAGGACGGATATACTGGCTTTGGAGGCAGTGCAGAGGAGGTTCACCAGGTTGATTTCAGGGATGAAGGGGTTAACCTATGAGGAGAGATTGAGTTGCCTAGGACTATACTCTAGGGAATTCAGAAGAATGAGAGGCGACCTTATAGAAACATACAACATTTTGAAAGGGACAGATAAGATAGAAGTAGGAAAGTTGTTTCCATTGGTAGGTGACACTAGAACTAGGGGACATTGCCTCAAGATTCAGTGGAGAAGATTTCGGACAGAGAAGAGGAGTAATTGTTTTTCCCAGAGAGTGGTGAATCTGTGGAATTTTCTGCCCAGGGAAGCAGTTGAGGCTTCTTCACTAAATATATTTAAAATACAGTTAGACAGATTTTTACATAGTAAGGGAATTAAGGGTTGTGGGGAAAAGGCAGGTGGATGGAGCTGAGTTTACGGACAGATCAACCATGATCTTAGTGAATGGCGGGGCAGGCTCGATGGGCAGGATGGCCTACTCCTGCTCCTGTTTTTTTATGTTCTTACATAAGAAGAACATAAGAAATGCACACAGAATGCCTGAGGGACTCATCAGGTAAACAGCATCTATGGAGGGAAATAAACAGTCAACGTGTTGCCTGATCTGCCGAGTCCTTCCAGTATTTTGTGTGTTTTTCTGGAATTCCAGCATCTGTAGAATCTGCTTTGTGTAGGTGACAGGTGAGATGGAAGGTGGGTAGTTGGGGGGGGGACAGGGATAGGAGATGATGTGAGCTGGGAAGAGATTAATGGAAGAATGGTTACCAAAAAAATAAAGAAATCAATGTCTATGCCATCAGGTTGGAGACTACAAACTGGAATGGGAGGTGTTGCTCCTCCAACCTCCCTATTTGTTAGTCTCCAAACCGATGCATAAACATTGTTTTCCCTAAATTCCAAAAAACACTCCTTCCATTTCAACCCCCCTCCCCACCTTTTCTTGTTGTTGTAAAGTCCACAGGATAATAGCACACTACAGCACAGAAACAGACCCTTCAGTCCATCTATTCCATGCCAGAATATTATTCTACCTAGTCCCATCAACCCTCCATACTTCTCCCATCCATCTACCTATTCAAATTTTTCTTAAATATTGAAATCAAACCCATGTCCATCACTTCTGCTCTCATCTCATTCAAATCTCTCACCAGCCTCTCAATGAAGAGGTTCCCTTTAAACATTTCATCTTTCACCCTTAACCCAAGACCTCTAGCTCTAGTCTCACCCAACCTCAGTGGAGAAAAGCCGACTTGCATTTACCTTATCTGTGCAGCTCATAAGAAATTCTATATACCAATAACATGGTTAATACCATTGATGACTTTGTGGCCAAATTTGCAGATGATACAACAACAGGTGAAGGGCAGGTAGTGTTGGGGATGCAGGAAGTCTGCAGTAGGACTTGAACAAATTAGCAGTAAGTGCAAAGAAGGGGGAGATGGAATATACTGAAGGGAAGTGTATGATAATCTACTTTGCAATAAGGAATAATGGTGTAGACTACTTTCTAAAAACTGCAGGTGCAAATGGACTTGGGAGTCCTAATGCAGGATTCCTAAAAGGTTAACTTGGAAGGTTGATTTGGTAGTAAGGAAGGGAAATGCAATGTTAACATTCATTTCAAGAGGACTTAAATATAAAACCAAGGATGTAAGTTGAGCGGAAGGTGCGCTGGAGTGGAAAATCTCCTGGTCTGACATCTGGCAGGCAGAACCCCAGCACATTAAATTTATGATCCAGGCTGTCTATGATGTCTTGCCAAGCCCAGCAAACCTCCGTGTCTGGAGCAAGAGCGATACATCAGCATGTCCTTTCTGTCCAGGAAGAGGAGCACTGGAGCACATCCTTAACAAGTGCCTAAAGCCTTGGGGGAAGGTTGCAACCGGTGGCGTCATGACCAGGTGCTGAAGGCAGTGGCAGAGACCATCGCGACGGCCATGACCACCAGCAAACAGAGTGGTCAGAGGAAGAACATCTCTGTTGTCAGGGCCGGAGCACAGCCCATACGTCAGCCCAGACCAGCATCGTCATTGGGCCTGCTGAGCGCCGCAGCAGATCGGCGGCTTCAAGTTGACCTGGGGAGGTGGCTGAAGTTTCCCGACCAAATAGCAACAACTTTACTGAGGCTGGATATGGTCCTTTGTTAGTGTCCTCGAAGCAGGTTGTCCTCATCCAGTTGACAGTCTCCTGGAAGGACCGCATTGAAGAGGCAAATGAGCGGAAGCGGGCCAAGTACCAGGAGCTGGTAGAGCAGTGCGGGAGGCAAGGATGGAAGGCTCGCTGTGAGCCCGTCGAAGTAGGGAGCAGGGGTTTCGCCGGCTGCTCACTCTGCAGAGTCTACACCCTACTTGGCAGCACTGGGGCCGGCAAGAGGACAGCCATCAGGACCATTACAGAGGTCACTTAGAGGGCCTCCAGATAGCTGTAGATCAAGAGGTGTGATCCGTGGGCCAATGCTGCCAGAACACAGGCTGGGGTCTGATCTACCCTGGCTGGGTCACCTGCGCAAGGGTGTCAGATGTTGAAAGACCCTAAACACCGATGACCCCAGGTTACATCACTGATGACGTGTCCCAGTGCATATAACCATATAACAATTACAGCACGGAAACAGGCCATCTCGGCCCGCCTAGTCCGTGTCAAACGCTTACCTAGAATCCACGGGGTGTATCTCAGAATCAGAATCAAAATGCAGGAGGAACTTACCTACGGAGAAGAATAAACAATTGATGTTCTGAGCAAAGCTCCTTAACAGGATTGCAATCCTGAGGCACTATAAAGCATTGGTCAGACTGCATTTGGAATACTGTGGGCAGCTTTGGGAAGAGATGTGCTGATATTGGGAAGGGCCAGAGCAGGGCTATGAAAATTATCCTGGAAATGAAAGGATTAATGTATGAGGAGCATTTGATGACTTTGGGCCTATATTCGTTGGAGTTTAAAAGAATGGTGAGGGATCCTACTGAAACCTATTGAATATTGAAATGGCTGGATACAGAAGAGTGGACATGGAGGGAGAGAGTCTAGGACCAGAGGGTAACCTGAGAATAGAAGGACATCCCTTTAGAACAGACAGACAGACATACTTTATTGATCCCGAGGGAAACTGGGTTTCATTACAGTCGCACCAACCAAGAATAGTGTAGAAATATAGCAATATAAAACCATAAATAATTAAATTATAATAAGTAAATACTGCTAAGTGGAAATTAGTCCAAGACCAGTCTATTGGCTCAGGGTGTCTGACACTCCGAGGGAGGAGTTGTAAAATTTGATGGCCACAGGCAGGAAGAGAATTAAGGAGCAATTTTTTTAGCCAGAAGATGATCCATGAGTGAGCTCATTACTACAGTTGGCTGTAGAGTCCAAGTCATGGGGTATACTTAAAGTGGATGCTGATAAAAAAGACAGCAAAGATTTTGGGGAGAAAGCAGGAGAATGGGGTTGCGAGGGAAAAAAAAAATCAGTGATGATGTAATGGTTGAGCAGATGCGATGGGCTGAATGGCCTGGTTCCACTCCTATTCTTATGGTCTTATCTAGTGCTAATTCTTCTTGCTTTTACTTTCTTCTGTAATTGGAAATCTGATTTCCCTGAATCATAAACAAGCACAATTGAAAGCAGTCTAACAGCCAACACAATGCCTATTGTGTGCAGTTTGTGTTTGTTAAACTTTTCTTGTGAATGCTGCCATCTGATTCTATGTGTCTGAGATGCTGCTGCAAGCTGGATTTTCTTTGCACCTATGTTCACGTGTGCTTGTGCATATGGGAGTAAACTTGACTTTGGTGTTCTCTAGCACAGCCCTTCTGTTCACTCATGTCTCTTTCCATAACGGAGGGTTGTGAGACTTCGGAATTTTCTACTCCGGAGGGTTGTGGAGGCTCACTTGCTCAGTTCCTGCCAGAATAGAAATCAGTAAGATTTCTCCACATTAAGGAATTGAAGAGATATGGGCATTGTGCAGTCAAGAGTGGTATGACGGCTATGGTCCAGGTGAGGGTAGATGGCATCGGGCAGAAAACCAAGTGAGCACGATTGGCTGGGTGGCCTTTCTGTGCTGTACTTTATCACAGCTCTACGACTCTCGATGTGGGCAAGTGGGACTAGATTAGAAAAGGCAGATCGGTCAGCACAGATAGGTTAGGTTGAAGGATCTTTTACACTGCTGTATGAACTGATTGACTCCAGGAAATGCCATAGCAAGTCAGTGGAGTCACAGCTGGCGTGCAGGTGAGGCTGGAGAGAAGACACCCTTCATACAAAGGTATGGAAAGGTGAATATACAGGAAGAGCAAAGGAATTCCTATTCTCATCTATTTAACTTCACTGCAGCAGCTTCAGTGAGTTCATGGCCATTGCTGCAAGAAAGGAACAAATCCCCTGTGGTCTCAGGGGACAAAGGAATGCAATGGAGATGTTTCAATTAACTGTAAGTAAACTGAGTATCAGAGCAGTGCACAACTGGTCAAGTGTATTTTAATAATTGGCTGAAGAGAAAGCCCACGCGAGAATTTAATGAATGCTGAAACTATTCCAATTAAGCGAAATCTCTGTGGAAAATACTTCTGCAAATGTGCATATTCAAACCTGCACAGCTAGCAGAGTTAGTACTTACTCTCTATGATGGCAAGTGTTCCCCACTTTCCACATCCAAAGGGTTGGTAGGATGACCATTGTAAGGTGAGCCCAATAAGTAGATGAATGAGAAAATGGGGAGGTTGGAGTTGATGGATGCTGGGGGGGGGGGGGTCATTGAGAAAACAGGTTTTGAATACTTTTAGGCCCCTTATCTAAGAAAGGGTGTCCTGGCATTGGAGAGGATGCTGAGGAGGTTTACACAAAAGATACCGTGACATGGGAGGGTTAATGTATGAGGAGTTTTTGATGGTTCTGGTCCTGTGCTTGCTGAAGCTTTGAAGAATGATGGGGGAGCTCATTGCAATCTATTGAGTATTGAAAGGCCTAGGCAGAGTCGATGTGGAGAGGGAGAGTCCAGGACCAGAGGGCACAGCCTCAGGATACAAGGATGTCCCTTTGGAACAGAAATGAGAGGGAATTTCTTTAGCCAGAGGGTGGTGAATCTGTGGAACTCTTTGCTGCAGATGGCTGCGGAGGCATCATTGGGTATGTATGAACAGGGATGCAGTGCGAGCCAAAGAGCACCCAGCACATCTTGAAGAAAAAAGCCGAAATGAACAAGTTAGTTCATTAGGTGCTGCCCAGGGTGATTTGAGTATCTCAGAAACTGCTGATCTCCTGGGATTTTTATGCTCAACAATCTCTGGAGTTTACAAAGAATGGTGCCAGAAACAAAAACCATCCAGCGAGTGGCTGTTCTGTGGGTGAAAGCATCTTGTTAAACCCAGTCACTGTGGATCAAAGGTTATGGGGAAAAGGCAGGAGAAAGGGGTTAAGCGGGATAATAAATCAGCCATGATGGAATGGTGGACTGGAGTTGCCGAGCCCACAGCTTTTCAATTTATACATTCCTGATCTGGATAATGGAACTGATGGCAATGTAGCCAGATTTGCAGATGATACCATGATAAATGAAGGAACAGGCAGTGTCATGGAGGCAGAGATTCTGTGGAAGGATTTGGACAGATTGGGAGAATGGACAAAGAGGTGGGAGACAGAATACAGCATAGGAAGTGTGGGATAAGCATTTTGGGAGGACGAATAAAGGTGAAGATGATTTTCTAAATGGGAAGCGGATTCAGAAATTGGATGTGCAAAGGGACTTGGAAGTCACAATTCAGGATTCTTTCAAGATTAACTTACAGGGTGCGCCAGTAATAAGGAAGGCAAATGCAATGTTGGCATTCATTTTAAGAGGACTAGAATATAAAATACCTTTGACAGGGTAAGATGAAATGGACAATGAGAGGATTGAGACTAACTTCCCCTCAATGATCCATTTGATCACACCCTGTCAGAGAAATTCTATTCACCCCTTCATTACTCCTGAAAACTAATTTGTTTACCTTTCTATCCCAATTCTGATGATGTGTTTCAGATATCACTACCCTTTCCACAGATGCTGCCTGACCTGCTGAGCATTTCCAGCATATTCTCTTTTATCTTTGATTTTATTTGTTTTTATTTATTGAGATTTATCGTGGGAAAAGCCCTTCTGGCCCTTCGATCCACACCGCCCAGCAACCCCAGATTTACCCCTAGCCTAATCAAGGGACAATTTACAATGACCAATTAACCTAACAGCAGGTACATCCTTGGGCTGTGGGAGGAAACCGGAGTACCTGGAGGAAACCCACACGATCACAGGGAGAACGTACAAACTCCTTACAGACAGCAGCAGGATTTGAACCTTGTCACTGGTATTTTAAAGCGTTGTACTAACCACTATGTTACCAATGTTTAGCATCTGTTTTTTACCCTTCTTTTGAGTTTCACTACCAAGCCCCAGCAATCCCTCAGAACTACGCAGTACCAACCAAAGAACAAGATGTCTTGGGCTGTAATACCTCTTTTCCAGTGTTGGTAAACAGCATCAACAACTTCTAATTGGAGCTTTGGTTTCTTACAATCCTGTACAACATCAATTATACTTTACAATTTGGAGATTTGGTTTCTTACAAAGCTTTGGAGCATCAAGTATCAACAGCTTCCATTTGGAGCTTTGGTTTCATACAGAATAAAAGTGAAATAAATGTATCTCAGTAAGTTTCACAATAATTCCACATCACCACCTTCCCTTAGGAATCAGAACAGTGCCTTAGGTGGAAATGATTTCCACAATGTCTGTTTCAATTGAGTTTCTCTTCCATTTGCTTTGCATGGATGTAGGTGAGAGATGTCAATGCTAACAATGGGAGACTTAGGTCAACCAAGACAAAATTACTTTGAGGGTTTGCCATAAGATACAGAAGGATTAACACTGTCCCCTGAATCACTAACATCACAATCCATCTAGATTGCACTCAGCACCATCTTCTCATCTACACACACACACACACACACACACATATATGTATAGATAGCGAGAGAGAGAGAGAGAGAGAGAGAGAGAGAGAGAGAGAGAGAGAGAGAGACTTAGCACAGTTCTGTAGTAAATTTATGTATTGCATTGTCATCGGGGTGATTGATAAGTTTGTGGCCTAAGGTAAAAGGAAATGAGCTATTTCTGCATAATCACTCAAAGAGTTGAACTACACGTGCATGTAACACTTAGGCCACAAACATCAATCACTGAGATGAGTTACTAACTTTAAGCTGATAGAGTTGATAGAGGTGATAGAGGTGGCAAAGGGCTTCAGATGTGGAATCCGATAAGAAAGGAAGGTGAACGGGTAGCAAGTAAGGAAGGTGCATTTGGGGAATGGGACACAGATAGTACTGGGCAGATGGAGTAGGCAGAGGCAGGGAAAGATACTGAGTGATATGAGCACATCTACAAGGAGCACTGCCACAAAAAAGCAACATCCATCATCCAGGCCATGTTCTCTTCTCACTGCTGCCATTGAGAAGGAGCCTTAGGTCCCACATCACCAAGTTCGGGAGCATGTGCATGTAATGAGAGCTGTATAACTCATCTCCTTCTACCTTAAGCCACAAACTTATCAATCACCCATGCCATGGACACTTCCTTGAGGTCCAAGATCTGTATGCTCCACGACCGCTGGACTAAGTGTGTAAATGTAGGAGGGGACTATTTTGAAAAATAAATAGGCTAGGCTTTCTAAAATTGACTTCTTCTACCTTAGGCAACAAACTTACCAATCATCCCTTGTATATATACACCTAAGACTTTTGCACAGGTCTGTACAATGCACGTACACCCAGTGGCCTCCTTATTAGGTACCTCCTGTAACTAATGAAGTGGCCACTGAGTGTATAAGTATGAAATTCCATGTTTGTATTCACCGAGCCTGGAAGTTAGGTCGCAAACGTTTTGTCATTAGTCAAGGTGACTATCAATCTGCATATTGAGTGTTTATTTTTCTCTGCCGAGTTCTTGTGTTTACATTGGTCCAATTTGTTGTTTTAATTGGTTGGCTGTTGCACTGGCTGCAAGTTTCCACTGGGTTTTGGCCAACTAGGTTTTTGTGTTGGGTTTTGTGTTATCTCCAATAGCCTGTATCCCTAGTTATTTGTCAATGTGACAAATAATTTGTCTTGGTTCCTTGGATGTCAATGGCTCACCCCTCAGCTCCAATCCTGCAGACGCAGAGGTTCGTAAATTGCATCCAGTTCGATATGCTTGTTAGTAGAGTCTTCCATTGAGTACCAATCTTCTAAGAATTTTCTAGATTTCTTGGTTTGTACTTCTGCCAGGATTTTTGTATTTCCCAGATGAATGTGTATCCTGCTGAAGGGTCTCCGCCCGAAAAGTCAACTGTATTCTTTTTCCATAGATGCTGCCTGGCCTGCTGAGTTCCTCCAGCATTTTGTGTGTGTTGCTTGGATTTCCAGCATCTGCAGACTTTCTCTTGTTTGTGAACATCTATCCTTCTTGGGCTTCACGTACTGAGATGAGTGGAAGAGGATTATGTCTTCTTCGCTGACGTTCATATAGTCTCATGGATAATTTTCTCCCCATCAGTCCTACATAGTGTTTGGAGCAGTTTCCACATTGGATTGGTATTCTACATTTGTTCTCTCATTAATATTCAAAGATCCTGGTCTCAGGCTGTAGGTCCATTAAGCACAAATTGCCATCACTGTTCCAGATCGGGATAAAATGACAGTAAATGCCATTAGGGCACACAATGAAGATAACAGCTGTTTACTTCTCTCATAAAAATGGCCTGAACACCTCTTCAGTTCACTTGCGAAGGAGCGGCTGGATTGTCACCTGATTTAGTTGATCCCTGAAGCTCATTAATAGCTAACAGCTGGCTGGCACACCTCACAAGGAATTTACTCAATGCAGCTCTTCTGCTAGCTGTTTAGGGTGAGAATGAGTTAGTGCTTTCAAGTCTCTGCCTGCTGCTTCTCCTGTTATTATGTCAGCTCCCTGGCTCTCTGCAGGTAAATACAGGATGGAACTTAAGGTTGGACAAAGTGAAAGATACCTTCCTGACAAAGGGTCTCGGCCCAAAACGTCGACAGTGCTTCTCCCTATGGATGCTGCCTGGCCTGCTGTGTTCCACCAGCATTTTGTGTGTGTTGTTGTTTGAAAGATACCTCCAGTAGATTAGCCAATGGCTCTCTCTGACATAAAGTGCTGAACTATCTCACTAGTTGCCGCCCAGTGGTGCAAGTGCATCTGCACCGGACTTAGAATTTTCCCGAGTTCAAATACGGCCAGCTCCTTACATTCTTTCCATCCATAGCAAGTTGGCCTCAATTTTAAATAAAATCCATCAAATACTATGGAAATGGCATAAATGGCACCCGACGCACCACAAAAAGGAATAATAACCATCTCACTGAGGGAGAAATGTGCAGACTTAAGACAGTAGGGTGGGATCAGCTGTGTAGGTGAGTTGGGCCTGTAGAGGCTTAGAGAAAGGGACTAGCCTCACATAGTGTTCTGTTGTATTGTGAACAAAGTCACAGGAGAAACACAGAAGCTATAGAAGTGTTTTATTCAACGAAAACGAGCAGAAGACATCATTTTGAGACATCCCAGGAGGAAGAGGTAATATTGTGTAGGCCTCCATTAGTCTCGATAGACCATGGATTTGCACCTTGGGAAGTTTCCAGGGTGCAAGCCTGGGCAAGGATTTTTTTTATGGAAGACCGGCTGTCTCCCAAGCTGCAAATCTCCCCTCTCCACGCCACCGATATTGTCCAAGCCTGGCACCAGTGTCGTCGCAGAGCAATGTGTGGTTAAGTGCCTTGTCAAGCCTCAGCCAAGGCTCAAACTAGTGACTTTCAGATAACTAGACGAACGCCTTAACCACACGCCAACACGGTAATATTACTATCCAATGTAATACCCAAAATTACGTGGCATCTTCACATGCAAAAGATCAAGGGTACCAGCAGGACAGTTCTATAGTTACAATGCATCTACAATGCTTCCTTTGAATTACATGTAGTTTTTACACCTCATTCACACCCTCACTTCACACACCCAAAATGAATGTTAATCAGCATTGTCTGGTTTGCAATCAACTCTAGTCCACAGCTCCAGGATAGCTATTGTTCAGGGCTGCATTTTAAACTCAATCTATGATCCATGTTGCTGGTGAAATTAATATTTGCTATATATCCTAACTCAAGAATATGCCTTAACAGTCCTGATACTGACAATCCAGTCATTACAGGTGGGACTAAAGCAGAGATCAGGCAGGAGAGGTGGTTGATTAATAAACAGATGTCTCTGCGATGTAACCTCACCACCCACTCATCATCAACAACTCCACAGTTAGCACTGTTTCAGCATTCAGGTTTCTGGGCATCATTATTTCAGAGGACTTCAAGTGAGAGACCCATATCTCCTTCACTAGCAGAAAGGCTCAGTAGAGGATGTATTTCTTGTGGCAGTTGGTAAAATTACATCTTCCCCAAAGCATACAGAAGTTCAAAGTTCGAAGTAAATTTATCATCAAAGTATGTTTATGTCAGCACATACTACCTTGAGATTCATTTTCTTGCAGCCACTCATAGGAAAACAAACAAATACAATAGAATCAATGAAAAACTACAAAGAAAGACTGACTAACAACAAATATGCAAAAGAATGCAAACTGTGCAGGTAAAATGTAAGTAATCAACATTTTCATATGAGTTAAATTGTCTTTTCCTAAACCTTACTTTTATTATCCTTAATTATTTGGATGGAGGTACGGAGTTATTGGCACTACTGTGTATATTTGACGTTATATATTGGCCCATGTTGGTTAGTTTTTTTTTTCTTTTTTTGTTTTTTTTTTCTTTTTTTGTCTCCTTTACATAAATACTGTGAGTTTGGGATTATTATATATCTGATTGTTTATTTAAACTATTAATTATGTATTCTCAAATGCTTTGTATTCATATTTCATCTAGGTTTTTCTTAAAATTAATAAAAAGATATAAAAAGAAAGAAAAGTAAAATGTAAGTAATTAATAGATAGATAGATATCAGGAGCAAGAAGAGAACATGGCCTGGATGGTAGGATTCCTTGATGAAGGAAACTGCTTCCTTGTGACAGTGTTCTTTGGAAGCACAGTTAATGGTGGGGGAAGCTTTGCAGCAATGGACTAGGCTGCATGCAGCACTTTTGGTAGACCTTTTAATTCCTGGGCATTGGTGTTTCCATACCAGACTGTGATCAACAGACATTTCTATGACGTGCCATCAAGCTATGGCAAAGCCAATCACATTGAAATGAAGTCAACAAGCAAACAACGAGTTGCTGGAGGAATTCAGTGGAGTGAAATAGACAATCAATGTTTCGAGCTGAGATCTTTCATCTGGAGCTGAGGGGAGATGGCCAGTATAAAGAAGTAAGGGCGAGGGGTAGCACGAGAGCTGGTAAGAGACAAGTGCTTTCAGGGTGAGGAGGTGATGATTGATATCTGGAGCAGGTCAGGGAGTGAGGGGTGGAGATAGCGACAGAGGCCGTGAGGTGATAGAGGTGGCAAAGGGCTTCAGATGTGGAATCCGATAAGAAAGGAAGGTGAACGGGTAGCAAGTAAGGAAGGTGAGGTGGGCAGAAAGGAGCATTTGGGGAATGGGACACAGTGAGTACTGGGCAGATGGAGTAGGCAGAGGCAGGGAAAGATACTGAGTGATATGAGCACATCTACAAGGAGCACTGCCACAAAAAAGCAACATCCATCATCCAGGCCATGTTCTCTTCTCACTGCTGCCATTGAGAAGGAGCCTTAGGTCCCACATCACCAGGTTCGGGAGCAGTTATTACCCTTCAACTGTCAGGCTCCTGAACCAGAATGGGTAATTGCACTCATCCCGATACTGAACTGATTCTGCAACCTAAGGACACACTGTCGAGGACTCTACAATCCATGTTCTCAGTTTTTAATTTTTCATGTATGTATTTGTATTTGCACAGTTTGTATCGCATATTGGTTGTCAGTCACTGTGGGTAGTTTTTCATTGATTCTATTGTATTTCTTTGTTCCATTGTATATGCTTGCAAGAATGTGAATTTCAGGGTAGTATATGGTGACATACAGTCGGCCCTCCTTATCTGCGAGGGAGTGCTCTCTGGACCTCCCGTGGATACCAAAAAACATGGACGCTCAAGTCCCTTATATAAAATTGCATAGTATTTGCATATAATCTATGCACATCCTCCCGTATACTTTAAATCATCTCTAGATTATTTATAATACCAAATACAATGTAAATGCTATGTAAATAGTTGTTATACTGTAATGTTTAGGGAATATTGACAAGAAAAAAAACTGTACATGTTCCTCTTGCTCACAACAGAAGCAGCGAACGAGCGAGACGCGAGGCGAACAATGATCAAACGACGAGTAAAACTTTTAATCATTTCTGGATTACAGAACTTATAACACCTGTATATGTAATTTGATAATTAGCTACTTTGAACTTTGGTGGGGACTCCCGGTAGGGATGGTGGTGGAGAGCAGGGTGTGTGTGAGTAAACCTGGGTGATTTCACATATACTCCTGTTGTACTCTATTTGAGAGGTCGTTGCCCGCCAATGTCTCCTTTTAGCTTTCTGCTCACTTCACATTTTCCAATGTATCTTTAGATCTGTGCAAATTTACTGACCGTACCTTTGGTACCTTCATCTTTGATGGGAATGAGAAGAGAACAATTTAAGTGGAGAGAGATCAATATTCTTATATACAACTGATTCTTACTAACATAATTATAGCAGATAATTAGGAAGGCAAATAGTATATTGCCTTTTTTAATGCTGGACTATGTAAATACAGGAGGAAAGGTGCTTTATTGCAGTTATATGGTGCCTTGGAGAGACTATGTGTGAGGTACTATTATAGTAATTGTGTCCCTACATAAAATAACTCTGCTTACTCTAGAGGGAGTACAACTAAGACTGCCTAGACATTTGTGGAATGGCACATTTGCTGAGTGAAGTGACGTGTAGAAACAGCCTCTCTTTTGTAAGGTTGAGAGGAATATGAGGCAACCACACTGAAAAATAGGGTTTAACACAGTGCGAGGGGAAGAATGTTTCCTCAGGTGAACGAGTTGAGAAATTGGGCTGGACTGCTTGGTGAGTGATACTTACACAGTTACATAGTTACACGAAAATGAGTGATAGTTACACAGCATGGAAATAGCCCCTTTAACCCTTTACATCCATACTGACCTTCAAGCACCTTTCTCTACTAATTCTATTCTATGTTTGTAAGATACTGTGCTACTACTGCAAAGAACTAATTTTCATGGCATTTATGTATATGAATACGTATGTGTATGACAATAGTCTTGAACTTCTACATTTCCTCTTGAATGCATTTGCTCCCCCACCCTTTGAATTCTCTATTCCAGTGGGGAGGGGGTATTTTGGTGGTTCAGACCCTAATGCATACAAAACAGAAACAAAGGGCATAAGAGAGGACAGGTAAACCAGCCACATCACATTGTTTAGTTGAATGATCTGCCCCTACTTCTATCTGATATGTCAAATATTTCTAAATGAGTCATACTGTGACTCATTTGGAAAGCCCATGTTAATAGATTCTGCAGAGGCTAGAACTTCTGAGAAACACACACATCAGGCAGCATCTATGGAGACGAATAAATGACCAATGTTTCGGGCCAAGACCCTTCATCAGGACTGGAAAGGATGTGGGAAGAAGCCAGAATAAGAAGGGCGGGGAGGGGTGGTGGGGAGGGGAAGGACTACAAGCTGGCAGCTTATAGGTGAAGCTAGGCGAGTGGGAAGATGGGTGCTACGGGGAGGGGTGGGAATGAAATGAGAAGCTGGGAGGTAATAGGTGGAAAAGGTGAATAGGTGAAATAGACTGAAGAAATAATCTGATAGGAGAGGACAGAGAATGACGCGAGAATAGAAAGGAGGAGGGGATCCAGAATGGAGAATGGCCAAAGAGAAAGGGGAAGAAATTTCAAGATTAGAGATTTCAATGTTCATGCTGTCAGGTTGAAGACTACCCAGAAAGAACATGAGGAGTTGTTCCTCTCGCCACAAAATGGCCTCATCATGCCAGTAGAGACCATAGACTGACGAGCCATATTGGGAAGGGAAGGTAGAATTAAAATAGATGGCCACCAGGAAATCCCACTTGTTGTGGTGGATAGAGTGAAGCCCATGTTAATGTATGTCAGATAACAGAATGGGTCACAGCTGCCTTTTACTTTTTGGGCTTGTATGCAGTGGCCACTAGGTTTGCACTGGGGTACTAGAACAAGTTACAGACTTAACCTGAGATCAAAATGGTTAGGACACTTGACTACCATCCAGAGGTTTGGCTCACTTATCTGGAAGCACTTGGCTTGAGTCTCACCATGAAGCTTGGGGAACTTAGAGTATGAAGAAAAACAAGCATTGGAGTGGGTCATTTGTCCTCCAAACGTTCTGCCCTGCCTGATCTTCTACATGAACACAACTTTCCCTCATCCTGTCATACCTAGAAATTTATTATGTGAGCTGCTTTGAGTTAATCCAGGGACTGAGCTCCCACAACCCTTTAGGGTAGAGAATTCCAACATTTCCCCATGCTCTGCATGAAGAAACTTTTCCTCACTGCAGTCTTAAGTGACTAACTCATTATTCTCAAAACCCTTTCTCTGCCAATGAGCAGACACACCTACGTCCAGCCTATGGAGGCCCTGTAAGAACTTCGTAAGCTTTTATGTGATTTCCTCAGATCCTCACTGCTGGAGAATGTAGACGCCAGTCTTCATGTGAGGCAACCCACTGTCCTTTCACGTATCAAGTCAAGGATGTTTGTCATTCTGCCTATTCCCTTTTTCCTCTTCTGCCTAATGGAAGAGGTTCTGGGAGAAGATACAAGGGTTTGAAAGCCTGGAAAGTCAAGAACACCTCTTCCGCACAGCTATCAGCCTTCTGAACAAATCACCTCCTTGCATCTCTTTCCCAGTGGGTTCCAACTCTTTGCTCTTACCCTTTCAGTTACTCTGTCCCCTTCCTGTCAGCTGGAACTAGTCGTACCATTTCCCCCGACCTCTCTCATTTACAAGGTGTTTTCACCAACAGAACCACCACTCACTGTATTTTTTTGCACATCTATTGTCCAGAAACTCTAGAGACCATTATGTGTGAAAATCCCAGGAGATCAGCAGTTTCAGAGATACTCAAACCAACCCCTGTCTGGCATCAACTATCATTCCACTGTCAAAGTCATTTAGATCACATTTCTTTCCCATTCTGATGTTTGATATGAACAACAAATGGACCTCTTGACCATGTCTACATGCTTTTAAGCATTGGGTTGCTGCCACATGATTGGCTGATTAGATATTTGCATTTACAAGCAGGTGTAGCTAATAAAGTGGCCACTGAGTGTATTCCATTTACTCTGTGGGCTTCATACAAAGCAAGAAAGTTTTTTGCCCCCTGGTATAGATGACAATGAACTAACCTGTATTTGAGTCTGAAGTAACAAATTATATTTGGGGTAGAAAGCTGTCACTGTAATGGTGAGCATGAAACTTAAGTAGCTTGTTCTGAATGGCTGACCAACTATTTCAAGCAACACAGACAAAATGCTGAAGGAACTCAGCAGGCCAGTCAGCATCCATGGAAAAGGATACAGTGGACATTTCGGGCCGAGATCCTACAGCAGGACTGGAGAAAAAAAAGATGAAGAGTAGAGTTTAAAGGTGGGAGGGGAGGGAGAAACACAAGGTGATGGCTGAAAGGGAGCAGGAGGGTGAAGTGAAGAGCTGGGATGTTGATTGGTGCAAGAGTTACAGGGCTGGAACAGGGGGGATTTAATACGAGAAGACAGAAGGCCATGGAAGGAAGAAAAGGGGGTAGGAGCACCAAAGGGGGGCAATGGGCAGGCAAGGTGATAAGATGAGAGAGAGAAACGGGTATGGAGAATGGTGAAGGAAGGCGGAAGTTCGAGAAATTGATGTTTATTCCATCAGGTTAGAGGCTACCTAGATGGAATATAAGGTGTTGTTCCTCCAACCTGGGTGTGGTCTCATCGTGAGAGTAGAGGAGGCCATGGATAGACATATTGGAATGGGATTGAGAAGTGGAATTAAAATGGGTGATTACTGGGAGATCCCACTTTTTATGTCTGCACCCTTTCTATTTCAGTACAGCTTTTGTGCTCCTGCAATATCAGGATTTCAACCTCCTGTTTCTTCTCCCAAAAGGCAAAAGAGAGAAAAGGGAATTGACTCGCCCACGGATTCTGCTGCAGGGTCTGCGTTCCTGCGCGGTGGGTCTACAGAACACGTTGGGCTATTGTGCTTGTGAGTATGGACATTCCAGCTAATTACTGCTTTATTATGGTGGTATTTAACACTTAATTTAACATACTAATTTTGTCGAGACTTGATCTAAAGCATTGCAACATTTATGTCCCCTGCCTACCCTCGCCCTTTTCCAGGAAGGAGGACTAGCATTTTGACTGGTGCAGTAAAGGAGTGATATTCATTTAGGATTTAGTTATTGCTTTCAGCCGCAGTGTTGGCATTTAAATTTTAGTTTGAGAGCTTTAGTTAATGGCCCTGTTGACTTAGTATTCATTGTTTTTATTTTCCTTTAAATTCTACAGCAGTCCTCATTAAAGTCAGCGAACTGTCGACCCGCTTCACTGTCTCCTACTCTCTCTCTGCGCTTGGGCCATATCCAACCATTCTCATAGGATGGCGGGGCTAGCAAGCATCCTTAGTTTGATACTTGAAAGGACGGCGGCTTTGCCACATGTTGAGGATTCAGTCGATGGGGTCTGCATTCTCTGGAGTAAAGAATCATTTGAGATTGAATTAAAATAAATGGTTGAGAAACATCGTTCGGGCAAAGAAATCTGCTCTCCTTACCTTGAACATCTCTCTGGGCCAATCCCACTCGCCTGACTCCGAACTACTTCCTGAGACCAGGAGTAGGAAGGGGACAGGCGTTAAATGTTAGCTGCGCTAGTTGACAGCTTCATCTCTAAAACTTACTTCAGAGTATTTCCCTGTGCATTATAATCTATTTGCAACAAGCGCAATAAAATACTATTCCAACAAAGACTGCTACAATTTTCTATATTTGGACAGTGAAGAGCATTCTGACCAAGTATGTCATCGCCTGGTGTAGAGACTCCAGGGAAAAGGAGCAGCAGAGGCTGCGGAAGGGCAGCCTGCTCAATAACGGGCACATGCTTCTCCACCAGTGAGCTGTCAAAGACATCTTCAAGACTGCTGTCTGAAGAAGATGGCATCCATCATTAAGGACCTGCACCGTCTTTTTGTTACTACCGTAAATCAGGAGATACAGGAGGCTCAATGATTCAGAAACAGCTTCTTCCCTTCCGCCATTAGATTTCTGAACAATCCCAGAATCCACGACAATAACGCAACACAGACAAAATGAGTGTGTTGCATCATTAAGCAGGTCAGGCTGCTTCTATGGGAAAGAGTAAAGAATCGATGTTTTGGGCTGAGACCCTTCTTCAGGACTGGAAAGGAAAGGGGAAGGAGCAGGTAGTGGGGAGGGGATGAAGAAATACAAGTTGGCAGGTGATAGGTGAAACTGAGAGGCAGGAGGGGTTGAAGTAAAAAGTTGGGAATGTGATTGGTGAAGGAGATAAAATTTGTTCTGCAATATTAGGCTTCCAACCTCCTTTGTCTTATCCTAAAAGGCAAAAGAAAGAAAAGGGAATTTTCCCAACCACCCTCCTTCTCTACCAGTTGCACCTATCAACTGCCCCCTTGTTCATCATACCCTCCCCCCTTCTTAGTCTGATTCTTTACCCCTTCCTTTCCAGTCCTGAAGAAGGGACTTAGCCCAAAACATCAACCGTTTACCCTTTTCCATAGATGCTGCCTGGCCTGCCGAGCTCCTCCAGCATTTTCTGTGTGTTGCTTTGGATTTCCAGCTGCAGATTCTCTTGTGTTTGTGAACCCACGACACTACCTCATTATTCCTCATTTTCTGCAGTATTGATTTTTTTTTTGTAATTTATAGTAATTTTATGTCTTTTTCTGTACCGCTGTCGCAAAATGACTAATTTCATGTTATGCGAGTCAATGAGAATAAATCTGATTCTAATTCACCATATAACAAACCTGGTAGGGTCTAATTTTCTTCTCCTGGGCTTGATTGCGGTCCCTGTATTTAGCATCAATCGTGAGTGCAACACATTAATCTCTGAATAAGTTGTGGCAATGCTCGAAGAACTTCATCCTTGACTGGGACCTGTCCATATCTGGAAAGGTTAAGAGACTGCTGATAGCTGTCTGTATCCAACAAAGCCAGCTAAATGGCACAAATCTAGCAGCACTGATTGGGCTCCGATATTTCAGAGAGCAGAAATCACGCGGCCACAGAATGAACCATAGCACGCAGAGAATAAAATGCAACTACAGTGGCACAACCAAATCATCAACCGTGAAATGTCTCCTGACACCAAATGTGTTTATCAAGCCAAGCAAGTAATTGACTCCCAGGCATGACATGATTGCATTGACCTGATTATTGCTCGCATGTTAACAATTTAAACATTCAGGCCTTACACACAAAACTCGAGAATATCAACAGGTATCTTCCTGCTTCGATGCTTTCTCACCAGAACTCTGTGAGTTCACCATTTTATTGCACGCTGGAGTTGAATGTGTCCAGGACAAAGAAGTGGACAGGAAAGATCATCGCACACCCTACCCACCCGCAAACTGCTTATAACAAAATTTCAAGCCAGAGAAAATCTGCAGACGCTGGAAATCCGAGCAACGCACACAAAATGCTGGAGGAACTCAGCAGCCCAGGCAACATCCAGGAAAAGAGTACAGTCGGCGTTTCAGGTCGAAACCCTTTGGCAGGTCTCCAAAATGTCCCTTCCGGAGAGTACTTTAGGGCTATTAAAACAAAAATTTCACACAAACTTAAAATTTTCTTCCCCCAGGCAATTAATAAGTTCAAACATTCTAGCTAAACACCCCATTCTCCTCTATCTAATACTACAATCACTGCTCGGCACTGTAAGCACTTTAAACCACTTCTTATCACTTTTTTTCAAGTTCAAGTTCAAGTTAATTGTCAGTCAATCATGCACATGTATACAGCGAAACAAAACACCATTCCTCTTGGGCCAAGGTGTGAAACACAGCACACAGTCACGCACATTGTTATGATCCAGCACATGCACTCACAAAATAATATTTGCACAAGTCCCTGAGTGGAGGGCTACGTGGTAAGGAAATTCTGGGCAGTTTCATGTTCAGCACAACATTATGGGTCAAAGGGCCTGTAACGTGCTGTAGATTTTCTGTGTTATATAAGTGACAAGACCTGAAGATTGACAGGTCTACATAAAGAGTGAGGTGTAAGACAGTATAATGTTACTGTCACTATTAGAATAAAAACAAGCAGTCCTATAAAAATGTGAAATGGCAGCAAAAGAAGATGATAAGTGACCAGTGAGGGATGACAGCATGTCTGTGGGTGGGGGCATGGGGAGTGGGGGCAGGGCATTTAGGCAGAGTGCGCATGTGTGGTGGGTGGCTGCAGCTATTTACATCGTAGGCTTAGAATGGGAGCAGCGCACATAGTTCACCAAATTAGGAGGAGGATAGAAATTTGAGAACAATGTCACTGAGGTGATGAAATTTTAGGGGTTTGGAAGGTCAGGGGGAGGGTTAACACTGATGTTAAGTGGCATTCCTGGGGGTATGGAGACTGGAGGAGTTTTCTGTTCTCGGCTGGACCCCAAGCCACCTTCTTCTTGAAGTTGACTCTTTGCACGCTCTGTGGTTCGGGTGTTGTTGGGCACTGGCAATCAATATGGCATTTCCAATGATAGAAAAAAGACAGATTTTTCAAAGGAGGACCAGAGGAAGGAATGAATCGAAGGGGTGGGGAGCCAGGATAGGACTGAGGCTAACGAGGTGACAGGTCAGAGGGAGGACTGAATCTGGGCTGAGAGGCATAGTGGGATAGGGTATCAAAACAGTGTGATGATTACAGAGTCAGTCTCTGGGAAGGGCACAGGTTTGTTGACCTTCAGGTAGGAGCCTCAGAAAGATTTCATCTCTATTTTTTTAGTTGCTGTCAGGATTGGGCATCACTAGAAATGCCATATTGATTGCCAGTGCCCAACAACACCCAAATCGCAGAGTGTGCAAAGAGTCAACTGCAAGAAGGAGGTGGTTTGGGGTCCAGGTGAGGACACAAAATTCCATCTTAAAGGGACACTAGTTTGCTTACAGCTGCTTCTCGTAATCATCCCTACAACAAACTTTTTATTCAGGAATTTAATTTCCCCAGATGCAATGGGATTCAACCCCATCTTTCCAGATTCAATGACTTGGCCTACACAGCCATCTGTGAGAATGAACTCCACAGATGCATCACCACCCTCCGGCTAAAAAAAACATTCCTCTTCACCTCTGTTCTAAAGAGATGTGCGTCTGTTCTGAAGCTGTGCCCTCTTGTCCTAGACTCTCATGCTACTGGAAACATCCTCTCCATGTCCATTGTATCTAGGCCTTTCAATATCCATGATGTTTCAATGAGATACCCCTCCTTTCTCCTAGACCCTGGTGAGTACAGGACTAGGGCCATTAAAGGGTATTCATACATTAATACTTTCATTCCCAGGATCATTCTTGCAAAACCTCCTCTCCAAAGACAGAACATTGCAGAGGTTGATAGGTTCTTGATTACTGAGGGCATCAAAAGTTATAGGGAGAAGGTCGGAGAATGGGGTTCAGCTATGATCATATAGCATTGATGACCTGATGGGCTGAATGGCCTACCTCTGCTCCTATATTTTATAGTGTAATGCTCTTGTAAACAAATGTCTATGGATAAGTTAACCACTATGATGGTCTGCAGAACTGGTCAATTGGAATGAACACAACGCTGTTTCAGTTCGCTGAAGCTGAGAGAGGGAACATTAGCAGACACTTCTTGTCATCCTGCAGCCCTGGACAAATTGCTATGGGATTAGTGGAGCAGAGTGGCGGAGTGTGAAGATAAACCTGAAGCAAGTAGCATTGCTTGATAAAGTAAACTCTGAGCCAATCACAAGCAGCGAGGGGATATGTTCATGCCTGAAAGAACCAATTACTGAGCTGTGCAATCCCAAAGGCAATACAGACACAAAGAACCAAAATGTTAATTAATATCTGGGTTCATGAACTCCCCTTAACACCAAGTGCGAGGAGCTATTTCTTTCTTTCACAAAGCTCTTGGGCTGATTGATGAGTTGATGCATGATGCTTTTTATTTTTCCCCAAAAATATACTTTCAACTTGCAAATGTATACCACTGCGTGTTGCCATTTAAAGAAGGTGCTCTCAATAGATTCACATAATATCAGCATCATTTCTTTTGTATGCATTCCTTGAGCAAATAGTTTGAGTGCTTTCTTTTACACAATGAGAGGAGGACTTTAAAATCTAGCTTCTTTTTCGTCTTTGTCGTGGCTATATTGAGATTCAGTGCATCTGTTAGCATGCATTTCCTCTACAAATCTGCTGTTGATACAACCATAGTGAGCATCATGGTAGTTTAACATCACGGCATCACAGCGTTCACAGATCAGGATTCAATTCCCGCTGCTGTATGTAAGGAGCTTGTACATTCTCCCTGTGACCGCATGGGTTTCCTCCCACGATCCAGAGATGTATGGGTTTACAGTTAGTGAGTTGTGTGCTTCCTAAGTTGGTGCTGGAAGTTTGACGACACTTGTGGGATGCCTAATACACTCCCTTTTTTGGGATCTCAATCAATGAGATGGAGTATAGGAAAGAAATAGAGGTTCCAGAAACATGGAGTCAAGGCAGTGACCTCTTTCTCAGTATCAGCGAGAACAAATGACCTGGCCATTGACCTCAGGAAGCAAGGTGGAATACACGTCTCTGTTTATATTAATGGGGTTCAGGTGGAAATGGTTAAGAACTTCCAAATTCCTTGGATTAGCCCACTGAGCACAGAGTCCCATCATAGATGGCTGCTCAGGATGAACTTCAACAGCTAAATGGTCAACGCATCTTTTGCTGGTCTTTTTGGTGAACTTCAATTCCAGTAGAAGGTGAAAGAACGTCTCATCTCTCACCTGGGCTGTCTTGATGGCAGTGTATTGTATTCTGGAGATGGAAAGAACAACCAGAAGACAGCAGAAGAGAGCAAGGAGAAATGCAGCCATGGTTGCCATCACTACCACCACTACCACACATACATGCCCCACCTGCAATAGAACTTGTGGGTCCAGGATAGGACTGTATCGCCATCAAAGATCTCACCGTTAAAGGAGTGGACGTCGTCATCAGATTCCGATGGACAACCGAAGAAAAAGAAGTATTGGGAAGTAGAAATTCTACCTCTGCCTGAAGGGCCTGAAAGTGAAGATGCTTCTCTCCAGCAGCCAATAGTTTGTCTTGGTGTTTGTTTGAAAGTTCTGACATTCCATGATTGAAATTTTCTGTCTCCCTGTTAGATCTCAGCCTGTGAGTTCTGGTGTAAGCTGAGACACTGGCATGAGCTAGCAACAGCTGAATGAACATCCAATCACCACCTTTCACATTAACCATGAGAGGCTTGCCATATATGAAGGGTAGTGGGCCCCTACTCACTGGAATTCAGAAGTATGGGGGGGGATCTCATTGAAACCTATCGAATGTTGAAAGGCCTTGATAGAGTAGACGAGGAGAGGATGCTTCCTATGGTGGGGGAGCCCAAGACTGGAGGACACAGAATAGAGGGGCATCCTTTTAGAACAGAGATGAAGAGTTATTTCTTTAGAGTCTGTGGAATTCTTTGATACAGACAGCTGTGGAGGCCAAGTCATTGGGTATATTTAAGGCAGAAGCTAATAGATTATTGATTAGTCAGGGCATGAAGGGATATAGGGAGAAGGCAGGAGACTGGATCAGACATGATGAAGTAGAGGAGCAGACTGGAAGGGCCAAGTGCCCTAATTCCGCTCCTGATCTCATGGTCTTATGGTTATATGATTGACATCCCAGAGCTTTTAGCAGCCATTGAGGTACTTTTGAACTGTACTCTTTCTTATATTAGGACACATAGCAGCTAATTTACACACAGCAGGATTACTTAATCAACAATGTGATAAGACAAGAAAAATCAACAAGAGATATGTCAGCCCCTTGAGCTTAAAGCTTGAGAGTCCATGGCCTCCTGTTGCTTTTCCTTGTCTTGTCACATTGGTGTTTAATACAGATAATCTTACTGAGCAGCAATTAGATTATGGCAGATCTTACGTTTCATCCTCATGAAGTCATAGGCTCATATAACACAGAAACTATTTCTTCAGCCCACCGTATCCATGCCGACTACTGCACTTACCTGTATTGTCCCATTTATCTGTATTTGGTCTATAGCCGTCTTGCCTGTGCCTGTTTTTATACTTTTTAAATGGTGTGACGATTCCTTTCTCAGGCAGGGTATTTTAGGTATGAACCACTCTCTGTGTGGGTATATTTTCTTTTAAGCATCTCACCTTATCCCTAATACTTTCCTACCCGGTCCCTGAAGTTTGCAAAAACCTATGGAGCTCAGTCTTGAATACATTCACTGACTCATCCCACATTCATCATCATCATTATGTGCCATGTCTCATGACATCTTGACCATGATTGTTCTTAGCAATTTTTTTCCACAAAAGTGGTTTACCATTGCCATCTTCTGGGCAGTGTCTTCACAAGATGGGTGACCCCAGCCATTATCTATACTCTCCAGAGATTTCCTGGGATCAGTGGCCGCATGGCCAGGGCTTGTGAACTTGTGAGATGCACCAGCTGCTCATACGACCGTCTACCACCTGCTCCCACGGTTTCACATGACCCTGATCGGGGGGTGGGGGGGTGGGGCTAGGGAGATGCTACACCTTGCCCAAAGGTGACCTGCAGGCTAGCGGAGGAAAGGAGCGCCTTACACCTCAGCACCCTCATCTCCTCTTTGCACATTGAAATCTGAAAACATGCCCTTTAGAGCAAAGAAACTGCCCAAACAGCTAACACCTCACCCTGATTCTGTACCACAACCAGCTCACACAAAGCACAGGTAAGTACCATGACGAAACTGAACACAGTAGGCCGAAGGTTTACGTTTCCGTGCTGTGTGGCTCTATAACGATGGTTGAAAAGTTCTAGAATATTCTATGAAACGTGAAATCTCCTGACAAGAGAACTAAGTAGTGGGAAGAAAAGGGAGCCACTTCTGATGCTGGCCTTCACACTTACAAGTTTAAAAGGTTACACTTTGCATTCATTTGCACACCCACTGACTAAATTATTTTGATTGAGTGCATGTAGCAGTGGCTTGTTCCCAAGGCAACCAAGAACCCTGGTGTTGCTACTGTTGGATTTAATCATCAAACAATTTATCTTTGATGGAACCTCCTCTCTCTTCCCAGGCAATCTACAGAGACAGTGTAGGTTATTTAACATTACTTGTTACACTATGTTTGTGTTTTCCTTTAGTTAATTGACATCCCTCAAATAAATGGAGTAATTTTCCAAGTTGTTGCTGATTGACAAGGATGGATGCATACTAAATTTGAGCCTCTTGCAGATAATGATTATGTGCTCATATCTAAAGCCACAGAGGAAAGGCAAAGCACGAGTAACCCCTCGATAATTAATATTATGTCAGAAACAATACCTCTCCACCTTTTTATGTCACTTACATATTAGCATCCTCTCCAGAACATCTGCTATTCAACCATGACGGGGTGCAGTAAAACACTAACAATCCACTATCCAACTACTTGACTCTGTGCCTCGGAAAAGCAAAATCAAATAGTTTAATTTAATATCAGAGAATGCATACAGTGCACAGCCTGAAATTCTTACTCTTCACAGACATCCACAAAACAAGAAACCCATAAACTAAATGACAGAAACATCAGACACCAAAGCACCCCCCTTCTTCTCACGCTCTGCAGCCAACATAATCAAAGACTCCTCCCTCTCTGGTCATGCTATTTGACCAGCTGATTTCCTCCAGCATTTTGTGTGTGTTGCTTTGGATTTCCAGCATCTGCAGACTTTCTGGTGCTTATGCTATTTGCTTACTTTTATTGCTTGCATGATTTGGTTTTCTTTCCTCTATGCACATTGGGTGTTTGTCAGTTTTCTTTCTTTTAAATGGGTTCTATTGGGTTTCTTTGTTTCGTGGCTGCCTGTAAGGAGATGAGTCTCAAAGTTGTATAAAGTTCTGTACATATTGTGAAAATAAATGTACTTTGAACTTTTTCCATCAGGCAGAAGATAAAAATGCATGAAAGCACATGCTATCATGCTCTAGGACAGCTTCAGTCCTGCTATTTTAAAACCTTTGAATGGACTTCTTGTATAATAAAGATGAACTCTTGATCTCACAATCTACCTTACTGTGGCCCTTTTACCTTATTCCCTACCCGTACTTTCTCTGTAACTGAGGCTCTCCGTTGGTTGAAGTCGACTATGGATGTTGCGTCCCAGTTGTCTTAAGTGATGGGCAAGCCAGGGCAAATCTCTGTAGCTGTAACACTATATTCTGTATTCTGTTATTGTCTTTCCCTTATACATCTGTGCTGGTAGTGTAGTGGCATTTACACTAAAATTTGGAGTGAGAAGTCTCGGGTTTGAATCCAGCCATGCTCCTTGCATGAGTTTTACCTCATGCTGGGTTGGGCTTTGAGCTAGCAACTCAGCCTAGTAAAAGAGACAAATGCTAAAGAAATAGCAAGGTTTCCACCTGATGCACCAGATTAGCACAGATTACTTTCTTTTATATGACCTTAATGTAGTAGCAGTGAAGTAATCACTCGAGTGAAGTGTAACATTCTCCCAAGGTGCTATCCCTTAGTGGAGATTGCCTGTGCATGACTTCATTTAATGTGGGGAGGCTGATGCGTGGGCAGCCACAGCCTTGACAGATCGGGGTCAGGGTTCAGTGGCATAGCATCCGAAATGACTGGGGACCCTTCGCTGCTGCAGCCTTCCTTCGCTTTCACTGCCGTTCTGCTGTGTCATCATCTTCTGCCAACTCCACCGCTGAGGTCTTGGTTGGATTGCTCTTTGACTGGGAACATGATTCCCTGGGATCGATGGCTGCCTACTAGTAGACCAATAACCAATTACACTTGACATGTGATTCACTAATGCTGATTCTTTCACAGACCGGGATCCCGGCTGCCAAGCTCCTTTTCACACACCAGGCCCTGATAAGTACAGGAATGTCAGAAGCTGCAGAGAGTAGTAGATCTAGCTCAATACAACATGGACACAATCGTCCTCAGCATCGGCGGTATCTCTTCAAGGCCCGACTACCAGAAGGCAACACCCTGAAGAAGGGTCTCAGTTTGAAACCTTGACTGTTTATTCCCCACCATAGATGCTGCCTGACCTGCAGAGTTTTTCCAGCATTTTGCATCTGTTGCTCTTTATTATCCAAGATCCCTACCATCTGAGTCAGGCTGTCTTCTCACAGTTACCATTAGGCAGGAGGTACAGATTTTTTAAGTCCCAAAGCACCAGCTTCAAGAACAGGTACTTCTTTTCAACCATTCAGTTCCTGAACCAACCTGCACAACCCTAACCACTACCTCAGTATAACAAAACCATGACAACCTTGCACTAAATGAACTTTTTTTATTTTGGTTCCATTTGTGTACTTTCTTGTAACAATTTTGCATAATTTATGTATATTCCTAGTGAATGTTATTTATTCGGTGCTGTGTGCATATGATACTGCTGCAATTATGTTTTTCATTACACCTTTAGTGTACACACTAGCGTGCATATGACAATAAATTCAACTTTGATTTTGACTTTTAAATTCACAGGGTTCTTGCACCACCGTGAAGCTGAAACCCCCCTTTGACTGGGCGTCTTTGGAAATGCGGCTTGGTAGCCCCTGGTTAACAGCCATTGGATTCCGCAGTGAGAACCCTCTTCCATGGGGTTGGGATCTCTTGCCCACTCAGACCCCAGTTTGTGTGAATGCTGTGTGATTTATTGCCCTGCAATGGCCAGTCAGCATGAAATAACAGATCGCACACTGCATACGATTACAAAGAAATATATTTGTGAACATTAATTTAACCAAAGAATTAGTAAAGAAAAGGGCCCATTCTAATTAAACAGTCAAGTGTGCACAGGTTGGAGTTCAGATTATCCAAGGGCCATATTCACCAGTCCTCGGCAGACTTGCGTGCCTGGGCTCCATCGAATCGCGTTTCCCCACCTACCACAGGCTCTCTCCACCGTCTTCTCTCTTCACCCCCCCCCCCCCCCCGCTGACACAAGACGAAGGCCCACCAGGTTTGTGTCAGGCACAAAACCGCCTCCCCAGCCCTCTCTGGGACCTCCTCTCCATTCCACTCTCCTGATCGGTTGGCACACTTTCCCAACCACCCCTTATCTCTAGCGGTAACGCAAACATTGCTTCTGCAGAAAGACCATTACGTGAAACACCCTGTAACATTAGCAGTAAAATCTCTACCAGGGCGTTACAAAGCTACCAGGGCCCCAGTTCTCACATTCCCTGAAACTCACCGTGCTCTGTTTCCCACACCTTAAACTTACTGTGTTTAGTGCAACATTTATTATTTTACTGTGCAGCATCTAAAAAGTGTGTTGGACTATAGATAGGAATATCATCCATTGTCCATGAAATCTGCAAATCCGAGACCTCTGAAGTCCCCAGCATGCTGGATTAATTGAGCTTTACTGTACATCTATCCTCACCTTTCACGTAGGTTATAGTGCATGGTGACCAAGGGAGGGACCCTGACCAGCTCCTTTTGTTATCAGTCATAACTTTATGAGGAAACAAGCAGGCTGTTTCATGAGGAAAAAGTTCTACAGGATGAGCTTCTACCCAGTGGAATTTAAAAGGCTAAGTGAGGACTTAACTGAAATATAAATGAGATTCAGAAGAATCTTAACAAGGTGGTTGTGGAGAGAATGTTTCTTCTTGTGGGAGAGTCTAGAAAGACTGATTAAAATAAGTGTTTCACTTTTAAAATGAGGATTTTTTTTCTTAATTCTCAATTTTCTCTCCAATGTTGTGAATTTTGCAACTCTCATCCTCAAACTGCCATGGAAACGGAGTCCTTTCAACATCTTTAAAGCAGAATTAAATAGATTCTTGCTGAGCAAGTTGATGAAAGATTATTGTAGATAGATAAGAGTGTGGAGATGAGGGGGCAGTCAGACCAGCCATGACCTTAGTAAATGGCAGGGTATGTTTGATGGCTGAATAGCTTCCTCCTGCTCCTAAGTGCTGTCTGTCCAGGGTAATTCTAATTAAAATGCATTAGAATATTGATAGGATTAGCATCTAATAGGCCAGAAATTCTGCAAGTCCAACAACTTTCAAGTGCCCGTGTGGTGGATTAATAGAGCTTTTCTGTACATCCATCTTTTTCTTGCGTCTTTCACATGAGTTGGGGAGGACCCCTGTTCTATCACACCCAGTACATGCCCATGAATTTATTAGAAACTGGCTGGATTGTCTTCTGAGGAAAGTTTGGACAGTATAGTCTTCTACCCCAATGATTCAGTATGGGATCCAGAACTGATACCAATACTCCAGGTGTGGTCTGACCAATGCCTCGGTGTCATATCCATATCTGGAGATCCTTAGATCTTTACTTTGGAGTTAAAGGTGCCATTTCCCATGGGTCATGAATTTACCACAGAGAACCTCAATGTGAAGTTCTTTCTTTAAGGCAAAGGAAACCAGTGAGAGAAATTGCTCAGAGTATTTTGACAGTAATACTTCAAAGTACCATCCAGCTTCATCTCCAACGTGAGCTGTTTTTGGGACAATTGCCTATGGACATTGTGAAAGTATCTGTTTTCCGAGATGGGCAGCGACTGACAGCTTTCAGTTGTCATGTTGAAAGAGTTTAATGAATTTGAGATCATCGACTGGTGTGAGTGGCGCTAGCAATTTATTATCAGTGGGCTCCTGTACCAAGAAGCGAACACAAATAAAAAAAAAATCACTTCAAACGGGACAACGGGATCAGGTTGTTGGAGCATTTACTTCAGATCATCTACAGTGTGGTTTCCATTAGCAAGCAGTTCAAGGATAAGAGGGCAGGGGTTAAAACTTCTAGGTTAATTATACTTTGGGAATGTGAGTAAATCTCCATTAGCCAGAGGGGAGTTGCAAGCTAGAACTCACTGCCTTTAAGAGTGGTGAAAACATAGGCAATCTCTTCAAAAAAATAGAACAATTTAAAGGGCTCAGGGGAAAGAGCAACAGGGGTGGATGGCCATGTTGGGATTGGTCTACAAAGACCTAGAATGGAATTGATGGGCTCAGTTGCCTCCTTCAATGCCCCAACAACACTAGGCTTCTATAGTGCATAACAGCAATCCCACAGTGGACATGGCTAGGCTGTGCTCTGCAAGATGTTCTCACACTAAGTCACTGTGCCATTGGAACTACTTTTATGTCATTCAATCTTCACCCAGTCTGAATTTCTACAGTGTATTCACATGATCTTGCAATTTCAGCACACAGTGACGTCTCTGAGCCCAACAAGCCAGCATTACTTCTCGTAAGAGCCATCAGTTTGCCAAGTTCTGTTTTCTTCCTTTCGAAGCACCGCACTCAGTCGGTGCATCCAGATCACGTTCATCTTAAAACTATCAGTGTGTTCCACCATTGGTCATGCTATTGGGATTACCAGCAAGACCACCATTTATTGCCGATCCCTAGTTGCCATTAGGAGGAGGTGGTTATCTGTCTTCCTGAATATATTGATCTGTCTGTCTTTCCATCTTTCTATCTGACTGTCTGGCTGTCTATCTATCTGTCTTTATATCTATCTATCTATCTATCTATCTATCTATCTATCTACCTTTTTATCTAACACTCTTTCTAACTTTTTATCTACCTTTCTTATCTATTTATCTTTCTTATCTATTTCTATCTATCTACCTATTGATCTAACTGTCTTATCTATCTATTGAGCTGTGCAACAGATTGAACAATACATAGCTTATACACACGGTGACACATTGCAATCAATGCACACACGGCGGTATAATGCAATGATGTAAACTCAGGCTACGTCCACACTACACTGGATAAATCCGTAACCAAAACTTTTTCTCTTTGTTTTTACCCTCCGTCCACACTAAAACGGCGTTTTCGTCTCCCGAAACCAGAGCTTTTCAGAAACGCTCTCCAAAGTGTGTATTTTTGAAAACACTGGATTAGCCGGATCAGTGTGGACGGAGTAACCGGAGAAATCTGAAAATGCTGTCCGACGCTATTTCTTTGTTTTCTTGAACGCAACCTAACAATTTCAGAACAGACAGCAATGAAACTGATATCAGAAGAGTTAGAAATGTCCTCACCAAATACTTTGACCCATAACTTACTGAATAAATAAATATACTCACTTTGCCCTGTTTTCTGTCCTTGCTTGTATGAAGGTGGTTTACCTATTTATGCAAGTACTTCTCTGACAATAGATGTGTAGCAGCCTAATGTAACGTTATATGGAAATACAAGGTAACACTGATATGCAGACATGTTTTATACATTTAACAAGGTGCTTCATTAATGCAACAGAGTTAGTCGGTTTTTCAATGTTCGTCATCAGCCGGGTCAATCTGTCCATGAACACCCTGTTGGTTGCCTCTGTACTCTCCAGTATTTGTTGTTTTTTTTTTACTTTTAAGTTCTCCTGCATGAAAGCCAACAGCTCTCCATCATTTTAAGTTTTTCTAGTCTGTAACTACACAAAAGCGCACTTTTATGGCGAGATTCGACACCAGACATGTCGCTTGTTTTCAGTCGATGTGTCCTGTGCATGCGCAAGAGGAGGAGATTTGTCAAAATCTCTGTTTCAGTGTGGATAGAGATGTTTTTAAAAATGAATAGTCTGGATGCCTATCGTTTTTACGTGAACCCGGTGTTTTCAAAATTATCTGGTCTAGTGTGGATGTAGCCCCAGTTATACATTGCAGTAATGTATGTATATACACAGTGTTGCAATGCAGTGGGATGCATTCGCAGCACTGAAATGCACACTGGTATAAGGTAGTTCTTCTTGTGAACACTCCACTGCAGTACTAGTGGACAGGGAATTGAAGGATTTAAAATGAGCAATGATAATGGACTGTAGAAACATCTCAAATTCAGGATGGTGCTTGTTTTGGAGGGAAACTGTAGGTGCTGGCATTGCCATGCACTCTAGCCTTTCCCATCTTGGTGGTTGAAGCTGTGGGTCAATGAGTTACTGTCAGAGTAGCCTGGGTGAGTAGCTAGTGAATTTTGTAGATGGTGCAGACTGCATCCAGTGTGCACTAAAGGAGGGGCAATCAAGGAGACTGCTTCACCCTTGAAGGAGTTGAGCTCGTTGAAACCTGTTCAAACCGCACACCTCCAGGGAAGTGGAAAGTATTCAGTTGTCCCCCTGACCTGTGCCTTGTAAATGGTGAAAAGGCTTTGGAACGGCAGGTGGGTCACTGACCATATCTACACAATATCTGACCTATTCATGTGGTCAAAGTATTTACAGTGCTGTGCAAAAGTCTTGGGTGCATATCTGGTATAGAGCTAAGCTGCTTAAGATGTTTGCACAGTACAGCATTCGTCCACATGGAGCAGAGAGCAAGTTTGTAAATCTAGTAGGAGTTAAGGATGTTGGGAATGGTAAGCATAGAGTACCATGTGGGACAGGCGGCAGAGGAGTGCCAGGGATGAAAGGGGTGGCATGGGTGCAGTCACACCCAGTCCTGAAACACCAGGCAATATTCCAAACAATTGGTTTATTGATCGTTATGGAATGTCTCTCTGGTGCTTCCCACTCCCTCCTGTCTCCCTTCCCCTTTTCCCAACCATGATTCCCCTCTCCTTGCCCCCTTCCCACTCTCAGTCCACAATAGAGAATCAAGATGTCATCATTCACATATGTCCTGAAACTTGTTTTATTTTTGTGTGTGGCAGTAGTACAGTGCAATATATAAAATTACTACAGTACCGTGCAAAAGTCTTAGGCACCCTATCTGTATATTTCAAACACAAGGAAATCTGCAGATGCTGGAAATCCAAAGCAACACACACTAAATGCTGGATGAACTTAGCAGGCCAGGCAGTATCTATGGAAAATGGTGAACTAAATGCTGCCTGCCCTGCTGAATTCCTCCAGCATTTTGTGTATGTAGCTAGTTATATATATGCCTAAGATTTTTTGCACAGTTCTGTATGCGGCTGGATCAGCTGAGTTCCTGGTCACAAGGCTAATGATGCTGGGAACCAAGGAGTGGTAACAATGATAGGACTTTTACCAATAGTGACATGTTAAGACCATTAAAAAAAACCATAAAGCAATTTGTTTAATTTAAACTTTATACTCAAACGGCATCAACATTGATCTGAGCAAACAGTACACATAATGCCACTTCAGTGGGCTGCTGGAGTGAACTACTCTGTAACTCTCCGTAAACAAAGTTTGAAGTACATTTATCGAAGCATGCATACATTATATAAACTTGAGATTCGTCTTCTAACAGGCAGCCAGGAAACAAAGAAACCCAAGAGAAGAGAACCGCCAAACACCCAACTTGCAGAGAGAAATAAAACAGATAACTGCAAGCAAATAGCGCTCTGAACTGAAGTCCACAAAGGGAGTCCCATACTGCAGCACACAGACAAGTCGTGGAGCAGCAATCTGAACCAGCTTGTCCCTCGCCTCAGGCCCCGACTCGCTGCCCTTTTCAATCTGGCCCCCTGCCTAAATCGATGCCCAAATATCGGGTTCAATCACCTTGAAATGCTCTGGGAACAGGACCCCACTGCCTCAATTCGGGCTGTACTGCACAATTACGTGAGCATCCTGCTACATTACACCACACGTGTAAAAACCACTGGGATAAATATTATTATATTATAACTTATATGCACATTGATTTACTGTACTGTACCGCTTGGTATATCACCGCTTTCTATCAGGTATATCAGCAATTGCACCACTGATTGCATCTCTCATTGTAAATCACTCCTCTGTTGCTCAGTGAGTTTTGTTACAGCCCTGTACCATCCTGTGCTCCTCACTGCGTTATAGCAGTGCGCATTTTCGTCTTCTGAGTGTACACCTCTGCACTGCAACACCCTATATTCGTACATTACTGCATTGCAGAACTGAGAACACATTGTACCACTGTGTATGCATCATCCTGTGCATCAACTATATAATGTTCTCTCACACAATTTAACATAAAAATAAATAGTCAGAGGGTGGAGGATCTATGGAATTCACCGCCACAGGTGGCTGTGGAGGCCAAGTCACTGAGTAATATTAACACAGAGTTTGGTAGATTCTTGATCAGTCAGAGTATGAAGCAATACGGAGAGAAGGCAGGAGGGTGGGGCTGAGAGGGGAATGGATTAGTCATAACGAAATGGCGAGCAGACCTGATGGGCCAAATAGCCTACTTTTGCTCTTATATCTTAATAGTCTAATAGATAGAAAGGTAGATGGATGGGATAGATAGATAGATAGATAGATATTCTGGACTTACACTATTCAAACTTTGAAAGCTAAAGAGGCACATAATGCAGAGAGCTTTATGTACAATTTTGTTCAATGCCTACATTGATACACAGGAAGTTCATTACCTATTCTAGTGACCTACTCAAAGCCTGAATGTGTAGAATAAAGCTCTGATGTCCCAGCACCTCTGGGACCTTGGTAGTGCTGGACTATCAAATCTTTTGGACTATCAGATGTTCCTCCTCATTTTTTAATGTCACACAGTAGAATAATAACAGTTCTAGTGTACTTAAGGGGAAAACTGGAACTTGGAACCCAGCGAGTTTAAACGGAGTGCAGAAAACATATTCGGATGATTTCAAAAGGAATGACAACATGGTGAGATTCAAGGGAATGTGGGAAACAGAAGTTAATGAGTTTGTTGTCATACCACGAGCGTTTCTGAACAATTGAACAGCAGATTATTGGAGTTTTCCTCTAACTCAGAGGTGCCCAACCTTTTATATGCCACGGACCAATATCATTCAGCAAGGGGGACCGTGGACCCCAGGCTGGGAACCCCTGCACATGCAGCTCATCTCTTTGAGTGATTATGCAGGAAGTTTGAAGTTAATAACTCATCAGTTAATAAATCATTGGGGTGATTGGTAAGTTTGTGGCCAAAGGTAGAAGGAGATGAGTTATTAACTTCAAACTTTCTGCATAATCACTCAAAGAGTTGAACTGCATGTGCCTGTAACGAGAGCTGTATAACTCACCTCTTTCTACTTCAGGCCACGAACTTATCAATCACCCATCTGTGGACTCTTTCTGGAGGTCCAAGATCCGTATGCTCCACAACTGCTGGACTGAATGTGAAAATGTAGGAGGGACTATGTTGAAAAGTAAATGTGCTAGGTTTTCTAAAATTGACTCCTTCTACCTTAGGCCACAAACTGATCAATCACCCCTCATTTACAGCGGAGATGGCCTGGAGGACAAGAAGCCTGGAGACAGTGTGCGAGCACATCATCGACTCCATTTCTCACCAATCTCGACAATTAAGGAGTCAAGCAAGATTGAAATCAACGAGAAAGAAGAGCGGAAGGAGAGCAGGTTTTCAGCATCGTCTGCGTTTGATCGGGCTCTCTCTCCCTTTTGCTCGCTACTGCTTGAAGGAAGATACTTGCATTTGACACGTCTCGCTCTCCACCTTGCTCGCTGCTGCTGGAGGACAGTGCCAAAGTCTTGGATGTGGCCAAGGTTTAATCAACACGCTTTGTGGATTAGACTCTGGCAGTTCATGTTATATGTGTTTCTGGTTACTCATTTTTTTAAAAATTGTTAGTTTGGACTATTTTGTTTGGGACAGACTGGCCCTGCGTCCTGCAATCAACAAGCCTCACATCACTAGGTTGAACTGAACTAAACTGAACTTGCCTAGCAACACATTCAAAATGCTGGAGGATCACAGAAGGCCAGGCAGCATCCATCGAAAAGAGTAAACAGTCGACGTTTTGGGCTGAGATCCTTGATCAGGACTGTTCATGGTCTCAGCCCGAAATGTCAACTGTTTACTCTTTTCCATAGATGCTGCCTGGCCTGTTGAGTACCTGCAGCAATTTGTGTGTGTTGCTTGAATTTCCAGCATCTGCAGATTTTCTCATCTTTGAACTTTCCTAGACTGTTTCAAGGACTCTGTAGTTTGGTTTACATGATGTCGGTTTTCATTCATTTTTTTGCTGTTTTTTCTGATTTGTTCTCTTTTTTGTGTGTGTTGGGTGTTTGATAATTTTCCTTGAACAGGTTCCATGGTGTTTCTTAGTTTTGTGGTTGTCTGCAGGAAGACGAATCTGGGTTGTATACTGCATACATAGTTTGATAAAAAATTTACTTTGAATCTTTGAAATTCTAATGAAACAACTGTGCTTCATGGGAATGCTATTTAACAATAGCACTATAAAACAAACAAGTGTTGCTTAAACCAAAAGGGCCAACATCTGTTATTCATGGGCAGCATAGTGGAGTGAGGTAGTATATCATTGCTCCAGAGGCCTGAGTTTGATCTTGGTGCCTGAGTGGATGTCAGGGGTAAGTTTTTCACACAGAGAGTGTTGGTTGCGTGGAATGCACTGCCAGCGGTGGAGGTGGAAGTGGATACAATAGGGTCTTCTAAAAGTCTCTTAGATAGGTACATGGATTTTAGGAAAATAGAGGGCTATGTGCTAGGGAAATTCTAGGCAGTTTCCAGAGTCAGTTACATGGTCAGCACAACATTGTGGGCTAAAGGGCCTGTAATTTGCTGTAGATTTCTATGTTCTGACTTTGGGTGCTATCTGTGTGGAATTCACATGCTCCCTCTGTTACTTTGTGTATTTCCTTGAGGTGCTCCATTTTCCTCACACATTTTAAAGACTTGAGGGCTGGTAGGTGAGTTAGTAACTGTAAACGAGCACCGTGTGCAGGTGAGCGGTAGAATCTGGGTGGTGAAGACAATGGGATTGGGAAGGTTTAGTGCAAATGGATGCTGGATGGTTGATGAAGACTCTATGGGCTGAAGGGCCTGTAACTGTGTCATACCTCACTAAGTGTTAAACAACAGTTTAAGGAGGGGAGAGAGATAAACAGATTGGGAGAACTAGGAAGAGAATTTCAGTGCTTATCATCAGAAGGCTTGATTATTGATGATAGAATGGCTAAATTCAGGTCAGAAGAAATTTGGAAGCGCATTGGAAACAAAGGATGAGGTGATGGAGGGGTTTGAAAAGAAGGGTAAGAATTGCTTTGAAAATCAATAAAGAAGAGCAGATAGTGGAAGGATAAGAAAATGCTGGAAGAGTGCAGTGGGTGAGGCAGCATCTCTGGAGAGAGAGGCTCCAGGAAGGGTGTGATAGCAGTAGAGAGAGTACAGAAGAGAGTCAGCAGGATGCTGTGTGATATGGAAGGGCGCAGTTATAAGGAGAGGTTGAATACGCTTGGTTTATTCTCAATAAATTTCATGTCTAGAATAGCTGAGAATCCCAGCTCTTCACCCTCCTAAAAACTAGGTTTAATTGGGGTCTGATGGATATTGGTGATATAAACTTTGTTATGATACTCCGAGTCAGATACTCCCCATTCCCAAGACCAACAATACTAACTTGGACTTACGTAACCCTTTAAATAAAAGAAATGTGCTTCACGGGAGTATTAGGTGGGGCAGAGCTACAATGAGGTAACTAATGTAAATAAGTCACAAAGCAATCAAACAGGCTACCTGGTGATAGAAAACTGGAGGGCTATGTATGAGGGAAGGGTTAGATTGATCTTGGATTAGGCTAAAAAGGTTGGCACAACATTGTGGGCCAAAGGGCCTACACGGTGCTATCATGTTCTATGTTCCATGTCCTAGGGAATAAAGAAAAATAAAAATTTTCTCCCAGAGTGAGAGAGGACCTGAGCTTAGAGGCATTTCAATATTATGTGCTTCAAGGAATAGGTATGAAAGATTTTTCTAGGGATGGATATAAGGTGAGAGTTTCCTGAAGCACAACTATTGATACTGAGAAATGCCTATTTCTGTGCCACATATGTATGAGTAATCTTGCTAATTAATATGCTTTATGAGCAAGGAACTGCGGGGAATATGCATGGGAGTAAAGAAAGGTAACTAATGAAGCCTATTTTGGTAATGGCTGTCTTTGCCTTAAAAATATTCACTCTGTTTCTAGAAGTTCAAAGAGAATAAAAATATGTACTGCTTCATTTGTCTTAAAGGAATTTTTTGAAAGTGTAAAAACTTATTTCTGAACAGTGTCCCTGGTTCTCAATTTCCTCACAGGAGGAAACATGCTCTCCACATCCACTGTCTAGACATCTCATAACGTATAATGTTTCAAGCAGGTTTCATCAGCTTCCTTTTTAAAAATTTTTTCCGCCAAAGTGAATCTGAACAGCTATAATGACATTGCCCCCTCAGCTTTCCAAGTTCCATTGGGGTTAACCAGCTAATTCAGTCTCCTTAAAATTCATTTCCCACATGATGCTCCACTTAACAATTCTTTGTCCATTCACTTAACCTATCAATATCCCATTCATAGCCTCCATATGTCCTCTTTACAACCTAGTTTCTACTTATTTAGCCACCTTACCTTCAGTTCCTTCATCCAAGTAACTTATATAACAAGTAAAAAGTTGAGGTCCCATCACCAATTCCTATGACACATAACTTGTTACATTTTGACAGCTAGAAGACTTACTGAAGCCAAACCTCTTTATCCTATTAGTCATCCAATCTTCTATCCATGCCAATATGTTACCTCATACTGATGGAATTTAATATTCTTTAATAATGGTTCTTTATCAAATGTCTCTTGGAATTGAAATACAATATATCAAATCGCTTTCTTTTATCGGCACTACATTTGCTTCTTTAAAGAACATCAATAAATTGGTTAAAGACATTTTCTTTTTCATAAAACCAGGTGGATGTTGCCTAGTTACTCTGAATTTTTCTGCGCCCTACCATAGGTCTTTAATAATAGCTTCTTATATACTTAGTGGCCACTTTATTAGGAACTTCCCGAATGCTTGTTGTCCTCTGCTTCTGTACTCCGTCTGCTTCAAGGTTCGATGTGTTGTGTGTTCAGAGACACTCTTCTACACACCACTGTTGTAACAAGTTGTTACAGTCGCCTTCCTGTCAGCTTGAACCAGCCTGGCCATTCTCTTCTGACTTTGCGTATTAACTAGGCCTTTTTTGCTCACAGAACTGTTATAACCGGATGTTTTTGTTTGTTTATTTTTTTTAACCATTCTCTGTGAACTTTACAGTCTGTTGTGTGTGAAAGTCCTGGATGATCAGCAGTTTCTGAGATACTCAAACCACCCTGCCAGCATGAATACTCGTCAAAGTCTCTTGGATCACATTTCTTCTTCCCTTCTGATGCTTGGTCTGAACAACGACTGTACCCCTTTGACTACGTCTGCATGCATAATATATTGAGTTGCTGCCACATGATTGGCTGATCAGATCTTTGCATTAATGAACAGGTCTATAGGTGTATCTAATAAAGTAGCCACATTGCTGCTGATGGATATTAAGGCTTGTCATTTCCCATGTTATGTCCCTCTCCTTTTTTGAATAGAAGAGTTGCATTCACTATTTTCTAATCTAAAGGAACCTCCCAAAAATCTAGGATACTTTGGAAAATTGAAAACAAAGAGGTCAATAATCTTGGCAACACGCAGACTGCAAAAGTTGCAATTTGGCCAAAAAAAAACAAATTTCTGCACGAACTCTGCAGGCATGCAGTATCAGTTCAGATGAAGAGTTTGCACATGAGACAATGACTTGCCCATTTTCCTCCATGGATGCCGGCTGACCCACTGAGTTCCTCCAGCAATTTGATTTTCACATCAAGTATCTCACCAGCTATTTCCTTTCAGATGGTATGATGAAGTACTTTAGAACTCAGAAACTAATCAGCCCACAGCTCTAACAAATAGTTCAATATAATCTCCCCGGTAAATATAATTTTCCTGATCATGTCATTTCTTCCATTTTCCAGTTACAGTTATTTCTAGATTATTGCTTATATTCTCAACAAAGAAACCTAACATATGACACCTGTTAAATTCATCTGTCGTCTCTTTATTTTCCATCATTACTTCCCAAGACTTCCACTCAATCGGCCCAACTCTCACCTTGTTATCTCGGTTTTTCACATTTCTATGGAGGCATCTGCTTTCACAGTTCAAATTACTTTTATCTAGTCCTCTCTAATTTTTCCTTTTAGTTGATTTTTTTATATTATTTCCAATCTTCTAAGCTGCCAAATGCTTTTGAATAATCCTATGTTTCCCCACCCCCAAGTCTGATGTTACTTATATCTTTTTTAGTTAACCACAGATATTTAACTCAAAAATTCCCCCCTTTGAATTCTTCTTCCTTGTATGGTTCCCCTAAATGTCTGCCACTGAATCTTGTTTGACCGGGGCCTTAGCTTAATTTTCCAGGTCCTTTATTTGGATTAGTTCCCATAGCCTCTTATTCAAGTTGAGCTGCTGGAGTCTTGGATGCAGGGTGGATCAATTTGGGAATAGGTTAAAAAAATATATAGATGAAGGATAGGACTAAATGGTGAAGCAGGACCAAGGAAACAAGGCGTACTCCCATGTCTTATGTTCTTAAGATCTTACAGGTGACACTGTTTAGATATTTAAAGGTAGTGTAGAGGAAGTAAATCAAGTTTTGTCCCGCTTGGTGGTGCAATAATATCAGTGCCGGACTCCGGAGCGAATTTTCCCGAGTTTGCGTCCAAGTCGGGTTGAGCATCGAGTTAGCAACTTGGCCTCGTAAAAACAAGAATAGCTTGCTATGGAAACACCGTCACGATGGTGCCCCGATAACTCCACTGCCGAGTTAAGGGCTATTCTTCTTCTTCTTCGATCAAGTTTTAGAAGATTGAGGAATTGAAGGTTATGAGGAACTACTATGGGGGAGACCATTCATGGAATGAAAGGGAAAGCTTGAGGGGAGGATATATATAAAAGAATACTTTTTTATGCATAGCACCGAACTGTTGAAGAAAAACAACAAATTTCATGACTTAAGTCAGTGATAATAAACCTGATTCTGATTCTGAGAGGCCTACAACAGGGTCAACTTTCTTGTTTAGCAATTTGTTTTAAATTACTGGACAATTGGTGATTACTTTAGGCAACCTTGGGCAGGAAACCAGGGAGCTTCAAAGTAAATTTATTATCAAAGTGCATATATGTCACCATATACAACTCTGAGATTTGTTTTCTTGAAGACATTCACAGTAGAATAAAGAAGTGCAAAAGAAGCAATGTAAAACAAACATAAATACGGACAAACTGTGCAAATACAAAAAGAAACAAGTAATAATGATGATAAATAAATACAGTACTGTGCAAAAGTCTCAGGCATATATATACATATAGCTAGAAAACCTATGACTTTTGCATAGTACCATAGTAACTTTACGTAATGCACTGTACTGCTGCTGCTGCTGCAAAAAACAAAATTTCATGACATACATGAGTGATGATAAACCTGATTCTGACATGGGTTTCTATTGTGGACTGAGAGTGGGAAGGGGGTGGGGAGAGGGGATTCATGGTTGGGAAGAGGGGAAGGGAAAGGGGAGGCTGGAAGCACTGGGGAGACATTCTGTAATGATCAATAAACCAATTGTTAGGTATCAAATGACTTTGCCTGGTGTCTCAGGGATGGGTGGGTCTGCACTCACGCAACACCCCCCTACCCTACTCTGGCTCTCCTTTTACGCAACTTGACTCACAGCCCGCTTGCGGCATACTGCCCTCGCCATACCTAGCATTCTTTGCTCCTGCCAAATTTACAAATTCGCTTGCCTCTCCACGTTGACAGTACTGTGCAAAAGTCTTAGACACTCGAACTATAGATGCGTGCCCAAGACTTCTGTACGGCATTGGAAGTAACTAAATAATACTGAGATAATGTATCATAGAGTCCTTGAAAGTGAGTCCATAGGTTGTATTCAGTTATTAGTTTAGTTTTGTGGTGAGTGAAGATGTCCACACTGGTTCAGGAGTCTGATGGTTGAAGTCTAATAACTGTTCCTGAGCCTGGTGGTATGGGAGCACGGTCCCTTTTAAACCATAGAGGCTGTACTTCATTGCATTAAAAACTCAGCCAGAGTCAATGAGAAATACAACTGGGGTAGAAAAGAATGCTATGAGAACTCATACCATCAAGCAGCATCTGCAGAGGCAAAAGATTTATGTTGATGCTTCTGGTTGAGACTCAGCATCAAGACCGATAAGGGAGAGGGAATATCGTTCCTTGCTAGTGAATCGACTCTCTCCTCACTAACAATCCAATTTCTCTACTTCCCATTCCTGCTCATTATATAGCCATATTGGTAATTACAACTAAATGAGTTGGTGAGTTTCAATATTTTTGTAAAATCATTCAGGAGCTTTCATATTGTACAGTATGCATTCTCAGATACATTAGAATCCATATCATTGTTTCAATTCAGGCACTTCCAAACCAAAGACAGGCAGAATAACAAGATTTCAAAAAAAATTTTTTCTCTTAAACACAAGAAATCCAGCGTAACACATGCTCGAGAGAAACTCAGGAGGAAAGGCAGCCATCTATGGGGTGGAATAAACATTTTGTGCTGAGGTTCTTCATCAGCACTGGAAAGCAAGGGGGAAGCAGACGAAATAAGAAGATGTGGGGAGGAGATGGAAGGTGGTAGGTGAAGCCAGATGAGGGCGAAGGTGGGTGTGTGGGGAGGGGGAGATGACGTAAGAAGCTGGGAGGTGATAGGTGGCAGAGGTAAGGGGCTGAAGTAGGAGGCATCTGATAGGAGAGGGTGGTGGACCGTGGGAGAAAAGGAGGAGGTGGGCCATAGATCGAGGAGGCCTAAAACTGAGGGACCAAGAAATAAACTGAAAAAAATATTAAATAATATGGTAATGCTGCTTTAATTCAGCTCTGGTCAGTGGGAGAGATGCCCTTTAGATATTGGTCTGTCTCCAGGGAGCAGAAAGGTCAATTGTGATACCGTACAGGAAGATGTGCTGGCATTTTAAGTCACTCTGCTGATGTTAATTTGTTCCCTTCATCTTTTAAAATATTTATTATTTATTTAGAAATCCAGCACGGCAATGGGACCTTCCGAGCACCCTATGCCCAATGGCACCCACATGACCAATTAACCTACTAATGGGTACGTCTTTAAAACCTGGGAGGAGATCAGATCACCTGGAGGAAACACACGCGGTCACAGGGAGAACGTACAGATGCCTTACAGACAGTGGTGGGAATTGAACTTGGGTCGCTGGTGCTGTAACAGTGGTAAGCTAATAGCTACCTTACATGCCACCTTTAGATTCCTCTATGAGAGAACAAGCAATTCAGGTGAAATATACCTACGGGCCATCATGGCAGTGTAACATTCTTTAAAATGCCTATTACATTATTTCACCAACTCACTCCCACTCTGAGAAATATCCTATCAGTCACTTCAAGCTGCTTCCCTTGAGGAATGGGCTGACCTTCTACAGATGCACCTGCCTTGTGATGCTCATGTAAGATCAAAAGGGGAAAATACTGTATCTCTTTTTGGATTGTTCTTAACTCCTTAGCTTATCAACTGACTTTGCCTGGAAATTTTATCACTCAGTATAATATTAATATGCAATATGAGATCTAGCAAATTTACCAAAAGGTCTAGCAAATTTCTACTGATATACAGAGGAGAGCATTCTGATTGGTTCCGTCTCCACCTGGTATGGAGACCCCAATGTGAAGGGTAATAAGACGCTGAAGAAGGTTGTAGACTCAGCCAACACCATATTGGGCACAACCCTCATCACCATCGATGATACCTTCAACTGGCAGTGACCATAAAACCATAAGACAGGGGCAGAAATAGGCCATTTGGCCCATTGAGTCTGCTCCAGCATTCAACCATGGCTGATCCTTTTCTCCCCCTCCTCAGCCCCACTCCCCAGCCTGCTTCCCGTAGCCTTTGAAGTTATTCCCAATCAAGAACCGATCAATACATTTGACGACCTGGCCTCCACAGCTGCCTGTGGTAACAAATTCCACATGTTCACCACCTTCTGGCCAAATAAATTTCTCCACATCTCTGTTTTAAATGGATGCCCCTCGATCCTGAGGCTGTGCCCTCTTGTCCTCGACTCCCCCAGCATGGGAAACATGCGTTCCAATCTACCATGTCTAGGCCTTTTAACATTCAAAATGTTTCAATGAGATCCTCCTTCATCCATCAAAACTCCAGTAAGTACAGGCCCAGAGCTATCGAAGTTCTTCGTATGATAACCCTTTCATGCCTGGAATTGTCCTTGTGAACCTCCTCTGAACCCTCCCCAATGCCAGCACATCTGTTCTTAAATGAGGAGCCCAAAACAGTTCACAATACTCAAGGTGAGGCCTCACCAGTGCCCTATAAAGCCTCAGCATCACATCCTGGCTCTTTTATTCTAGACCTCTTGAAATGAATCACACTCTTCAGGTGGTTGGCACTTGGAAATTAACACTTGGAAATTAAGTCACAGATATGAAACTTCATCTAATTAAGGAAAGTCGCTCTATGAGTAGCAGGCGCCAGAATAATGCTTGCAGTCTGGTGACTTACGTTCCATACTAGGTGAGTGATATGAATACCCACTCTGACACTAAAATACAAGCAATACCAGCCTGGAGAGACCTAGTGTATCAACAACGAGAGAAGTTCATAAAAGTTTAGGCAATGATGAACTAGGAGCTGGTGGGGGATGGGGGGGGTTAGTTGTGGAATTGAGGCAGATGGAATGTTGGCCTTCATTGCTAGGCAGATTGAATTTAAGAGCATGGAGATTATGCTACCTCTGTACAGGGTACTGGCAAGGCACTCTTGGAATACTGTGCTCAGTTATCACCAGTCACACACGTCATGAATTTTTTTTATTGTGGCACCCCAGCTATATCAAGTCTTTTGCACAGTCGTGTATGGGTTAACTAGTAGATCAATTACACATGGGCGTGATTGTGGATTCATTGGGCTAGAAGGGCCTATTACTGTGCTGTATCTTTAAATAAAAATCAAATAAAAATAATTTTACCTGTATTTGGAAATCCTTTGCAGTTTATAAATCTTTTGCAATTCGGCAATACGTTACAGATTGAAATCCTCTGTGAGTTTTAAATGTATGTTAAGAACTTTTTGTCTAAAATTAAATGTACATAATTAAAATAAAGAAAACTGTGTTTAAGCTACTTTGTAGCTGGAAGTATCTCCTCCTTGAAAGGGAGGGGAAACCTCGCCATAGAGGCTGGACAGGGAAGTTAGCTAGTCCTTGAGGAGTCCTTGCGGTGGATATGCTAGAAGTAGTGAGTTTATCTGTAGATATCTATACTGGAAAAGGGTTAAGATCTCTTGAGTTCAGGGCTTGCAGATAGGGAACCCAAAGCCATCACACTCCAAGATCAATCTAACCCTTCCCTCCCACATAGGCAGCTATTTTTCTTTCCTCCATTAACCGAGGGGTTCTGTGGACCCCATGTTGGGAACCCTTGCCCTATAGGGAAAGGACCCACAGATATCTATATCGGATAGGGCTTAAAACCTTCTTTTGAGTTTAGGGTTTTGCGGCCAGTGAACCCAATGTTGTCAGAATACCACAGCTCACAGTCTGAGGTTGCATCATGTAACTGCCTTAGCAAAATGGGGAATGATACTTACAGATGAGTGACAAATATTGTTGGAGGTTGTGTTAATGTAAACCATTCAGTATAAATGCAGTAAGGTAATGATCAGATGATCTTTCTAATGAGGACGGGAATTATATTATTGCAAGATTGATTATAACATGCAAATATTCGACTCCAGTTACTGTACTGCACGCACCTGCTCAGTATATTCTATTTAGCAATCGCACATAGTTTGGTAGCACACAGATACAGTCTTAAAATAGACATGATTTAAGCCACAGGTTTCAGTCTTTAGCAGTGATTTAGATGCAGACATCTGGGGACATGACATGACATATATGAGAAGCCTGCTTGAAAACCAATTACTGACCAAGGTCAGCCCATCGAGTCATACAGCACATTTGAGATAGAACCAGAATCTGAGTCAGGTTTAACATCACTGGCATATGTCGTGAAATTTGTTGGCTTTGCGGCAGCAGTACAGTGCAATTCATAATAATGGAGAAAAAGATGTGAATTACAGTAAGTGTATGTATATGAAATAGTTCAATTAAATATGTAGTGCAAAAAATTTAATAAAAAAGTAGTGAGGTAGTGTTCATGGGCACAATATCCATTCAGAAGTTAGATGGCAGAGGGAAAGAAGCTGGTCCTGAAACACTGAGTTGCTGCCTTCAGGCTCCTGTACCTCCTCCCTGAAGGTAGCAAAGAGAAGAAAGTATGTCTTGGGTGATGGGGGTCCTTAATGATGGACACCGTCTTTTTGAGTCATCACTCTATGAAGATGTCTTGGATACCACGGAGGTTAGTGCCCATGATGGAGCTGATTAAGTTCACAACTTTCTGCAGCATCCTTCCATCTTTTACAGTAGCCACCTGCGCCACCCCCCCCCCCCCCCCCCGCCGCCATGCCAGACAGTAATGCAACCAGTTAGAATGCTCTCCATGGTACACCTGTAGAAATTTGTGAGCATCTTTGGTAAAATCTCAAATCTCCTCAATCTCCTAATGAAATACAGCCACAGTCATGCTGTCTTTGTAGTTTATTGATATGTTGAACTCAGGATAGATCCTCAGAAATATTGACACCAAGTAACCTGAAATTGCTCACTCTTTCTACATCCAATCCCTGTATGAGGACTGATGTGTGTTCCCTTGGCTCACTGAGGTCACATACCTGTAGACACTAAGCCTACACTCATCCCATTTTACTCTTCTCACGTTCTTAACATCTGTCCCCAGATTCCAACACTCACTCACGACAGCCAATTAACCTATGCATGTGATCACAGAGAGAACATGTAAACTTCGTTCAGAGAGTTCCTGACATTAGGCATGAACTTAACCTCAAATGTGCTCAAAAGCTTTGACAAACCTCTAGAGCTATGTGGTGGAAAGTATGCTGACTGGCTGCATTATGGCCTGATATGGAAACTCCAATGCCTTTGAACAGAAATCCTATTAAAGGTAGTGCATTCGGCCTAGTATATCACAAGTAAGGCCCTCCCAGCCTGAGCATATCTACATGAAATGCTGTTGGTGGAAAGCAGCATCCATCAGACCCAGGCCAGGCTCTTTTCTTGCTACTGCCATCAGGTAGAAGGTCCAAGAGCCTCAGGACTCTCTCCACCAGGTTTCTATTTATTACACTCATTTGCCCATCCATTGAGATATCCCACAACCAATGATCTTACTTTAAGGACTCTTTATCTCATGTCCTCGTTGTTTATTGCTATTTATTTATATAATTGCATTTACACAGTTGTTGTCTTCTGCCATCTAATTGATCTTTCACTGATCCTGTCATAGGTACTATTCTATTGATTTATTGAGTATGCCAACAGGAAAATGAATCCCAGCGTTATATATGGTGACATATATGAACTCTGATTATAAAATGTACTTTGAACTTTGAACCTGGGTCGCTGGCACTTTGAGGCTGCAGTTCTACTTGCTGTGCCACTATGCCACCATTCTGGAGAAGACTGGGAAATCTCCAGTTTCCCTCCCTGTCCCTCTGTGTGTAAGATGCAACAATACGAGGAAGAGCATCTGCAGATTTCCTCGGGCAACCCTCTGGAGGAACTCAGTGGGCTGAGCAGCATCTGAGGGGTGGTGGGGAGAAGGGGAATTGTAGATGTTTCAGGACAATATCGTCCATCAGGACGAATGTAAAAAGAACCAGCCGTGAGGTGTGCTCCCCAAAGCTCTCCAGTCTACTCTTTAACACCTCTTATGCCAATACTATTCATACAATAGCATCTGGTCGCTGCAAATAGGAGGCCTGATGTTGTGAAACTGACAGAACAGTGGCTGGAGCTATTTATCGCTATGGAAACCAGGTACTTCAGGTAGGGCCTCTCAAGAGTGTAACCAGCCTCCCCTCCATGGACTTTGCCTACACTTCCCACTGCCTTGGGAATGTAGCTAATATAATCAAAGACCATTCCCACCCTGAACATTTCTTCTCCCCTCTTTCATTTTTCAGAAGTATGAATATATGCATCACTTGGCTTGAGTGCAGCTTTTATCTCAGAGCTGAAAAAATATATATTTATTTTTATTCAGCGATAGAGCACCATAACAGGGCCTCCCGGCCCATTGAGACTGTGCTGCCCAGTTATACCCATGTTGTGTTCTATACTGAGGGAGAGTGCGGAACACACCAAGACATCTGCCTGCAGGCTACTCAACCAAACTTTATCAATAACACTGCTTGTGCAGTATGCGATCTCCTCCCATGTGAGAGTGGTGACTGAGTGACACAGGAATAACACTATAATTTACCACAACATCTTCCCTTCTTGAAGAGAAGAAAAACTCGGTAATGTATTTCTTGTCTATTGAACTGCATTGAAATTATAGTCAGTGAAATTGAGCGATTTGGTTCACTTTACCCATAGCACTTAACTTGTGCTCCTTACATAACATAAAAAAAGAATTGCCAACATTAGAACTGTCTTTCTCTTTGTTTAATGGTCTCTCACTCTCTTTGTTTTCCTCCTTTTTTTACAATTTTTTTAAGAACAGTGTCATTTTGTGAAATATTTTCAACATTAGTAGACTTTTTTAAAACAACATCAGATCCAACAGAGGTCAGGGTGGACTACCTGAATGCTCTGACAAATCGAGAGAATTATTCTGCTTCTTTATTCTGCCTAATCTATTAGGCTACAGAGTACTGTATATCTCCACGTTGGGACAGATACACGACCTGATCTGGTATAGCTTCCTGGAAGCGCTGGAGCGGTTGGAGATTCTTGAACAGGTGCAACCGGAGGAAGCCCATGGTCACAAGGGGAACGTACAAACTTCTTACAGGCAGCAGCAGAGTTGAGTCTGGGTCACTGACACTGTAAAAGCATTACCGCTGTGGTATCGTGCCACCCCTCCAAGAATTATAAGACTCTCAAACATTCCTCTTATATGATAAAGAGAACTCAGCCTCACCATCCACAAGATGGGTGTAATTGGGCAGCACAGTCTCAATGGGCCTCATAATCAACCTTTTCATGGTCCTTGCACCTTATCTGCCTGCTTGCACTACACTTTCTCTGAAACTGTTACAATATATTCTGCATTCTCTTATTGTCCTCCCTTTACTACCTCAGTGTACTTATAATCAGTATAGACGGCTCGTAAAACTAAGTTTTTCACTGTTCTTCTGACATCACCATCATCATTATGTGCCGTATCGGATGATGTAGGTGATCATGGCCTAGCCACGACCATGACTGTTCCTGACAACTTTTTCTAGAGGAGTGGCTTGCTATTGCTTTCTTCTGGGCAGTGTCTTTACAGACCGGTGACCCCAGCCATTATCAATACTCCTCAGAAATTGTCTGCTTGGTGTCTGTGGATGCATAACCAGGTCTTGTGATGTGCATCAGCTGCTCGTACCACCTTCTTCTCCCATGGTTTCACGTGACCCTGATCGAGGCTGGAGGGTTCCAAGAGTGGCCTGCAGGCTAGCGGAAGGAAGGAATGCCTCACACCTCGTTTGGTAGAGAATTATTTCCATCCCATCACTCAGCTCTTCTGTACGTGTGACGTTAATAAACCAAATCCAATCATTGGTCGTTGTGCTCTTCCCTTCCCTGATCTAAACCCCAGCAGCCAAACAGAATTTCCATCCTATAACTGTCCAGGCCCCACTCACTTTACCTGTGATTCAGGCCCTGAACTTCTTCCCACCCACATTAGCCTTTGCCCTATGGATTTGGAGACAGCCTCCTCTGTGGGCACAGAGGTTTACAGCAATGGCCCACGTAAGAACATTTCTTGATTTTATGTGCACTACATATTTATCTTTCTGGAGGTCAGCATATCTCTAGACACAGATTTCCTTTCACTATTTGGGTGGAACAATGGTACAGCTGGTAGAGCTGCTACCTCACTACTCGAGACCCAGGTTCAGTCCTGACCTCGGACACTCTCTGTGTGGAGTTTGCAGGTTCTCCTGGTGACCTTGGGGTTTGGATGCTTTAGTATCCAACCAGATATCAAGGATGTGCGGGTTGGTAGGTTAAATGACCAATACAAATTGCCCTGAGGATCTTTGTGAGTGATAGAATCTGGAAAGAGTTGGTGAGAACTTGGGGAGAATAGAAAATGATATTATTGTAGTATTCGTATAAGTAGTGGTGTGTCAGGGTGAAGATTTGTCTCTACAAAAGGAGGTGTAAGGCACTCCTTCCCTCTGCTAGCCTACAGGTCATCCTCAGGCAGGGTGTAGTACCTCCTTAGCACCCTCTCCCCTTGAGCAGGGTCAGATGAAAACATGAGAGAATAAGGCAGATAGTTATATGAGCAGCTGATGCACATCACAAGTCCTGGTTATGCGCCCACTGACACAAGGCGGACAATCTCTGGAGAGTATTTATAATGACTGGGGTCTCCCAACTTGGAAAGACACTGGCCAGAAGCAGAAAAGTTTTCCAAGAACAATCATGGTCATGGATAGACCATGACTGCCCACGCCATATGACATGCCACATAATGATGATGATGAGTGTTAATTGGGTGGTTGATGGCTGCCATAGACTCAGTGGGGCTGAAGGACCTGATTCTTTGCTGTATCTCGATATAACTTTATTTGCTCAGCCATTTAAGGCCTAAATCCCTTTCTGAAGCCTCTACCTTATGTTCCCATGGTAATATTCACTGACCTTAATAAATGCAGCATCCAAATCCACAGATTTTCCCACATGTCCTTCTCTAGGGCTCTTCCTTCTAAAACCCTCCCTGTAACATTCTCTCTCTGGCTGGCATGGTCCTGAAGAGAGCTTTCTTGCCTTCTGTTCAGTTAACCCAAGGGGCGTTCTCAAGGAGATATGATTGCACAGATGGATAAATGAAACTCTGCCTTTGTGTTCATCACAGTTGGTGTCACATTTCCGATTGATAAGAATATGGGAGAAACAAACTGTCAATGTGGACTAATTAGGCAGTTGTACTAATTATCCAACCTATGTATAATGGCAACACACACAAAATGCTGGTGGAACGCAGCAGGTCAGGCAGCATTTATAGGGAGAAGCACCGTCGACATTTTGGGCCGAGACCTGTCCTGACGAAGGGTCTTGGCCCGCACCATCGACTGTGCTTCTTCCTATAGATGCTGTCTGACCTGCTGCGTTCCACCAGCATTTTGTGTGTGTTGCTTGAATTTCCAGCATCTGCAGATTTCCTCGTGTTTGCTATGCATAATGGCAATTTTGTTGTATCCTTCAGTGTAACACTGCATAAAACAATAAAAATGTTGTTAACTTGTTGTCAAGTAGAGTCCAAAATTTGCCAAGAATTTACATTTGTCCCAATATTGACATGAGCATTTTATAAGCTGTTACCACTTATAGAGTATGTATTGATTAGTAGGATATTGATTACATTGGCAGTGAAGCTTCATAGTAATTTTCCAGGCCTTGACACTATCCAGGAGCAAATCCGAGAGTCTGCAGGCCACGCTCGTTCTCTGTGTTTGTTCTGTGGCTACACCCAGTCTTTTTGCATCTCTGTCACGGTGTGGATGCTGCCAAAGAGGAGCATGGTTAGAGACGAGGCTTCAGGCAAAAAGGTCGCGGACACAAGAGATCCCGCAGAAGCTGGAGGCCTTGAGCAACACCAGCAGCATGCCGGAGGAACTTTGCAGGTCAGGTAGCGTCTATGGTGGGGAATGAACAACCGACGTTTCAGGTTGAGGCACTTCATCGGGACTGGAAAGGAAGGTGGAAGAAGACAGAGTAAGATGGAAGGTGGGCGAGTGGCAGAGAGGGAGAATAATGTAAGGAGAGGAGATAGGTGGAGGAAGTTAAGGGTAGAAGAAAAAGGGGGCAAGGGGCAGAGGGGAACCTGAGATATGAGGGGCCTGTGAAGAGTAGTGGTGGAAGAAAAGTGACAGTAGGTCCTCTTCATGATTCTATCTTCATCAACACTTCAACTCTTCCACCTATCTCCTCCCTCTACCTTCTTATTCTAGCTTCTGTTGCTCTCCCTTTCCAGTCTTGATGAAGGGTCTAGGCCTGAACTATTGAACTGCTCATTTCCCTCCATAGATGCTGTCTGGCCTGCAGGGTTCCTCCAGCATTTTGTGTGTCACTCAGGGAGGAGGACTTAAGGACGTACTCCTGAAACAACTTGACATGACCCGGATCATTCTCTTTTCCCACTGCTGCCATTAGAAAATACCCCATCCATCACAGGTAAAGTCCTCCCCAACACTGAACACCTCTACATGAAATGCTGTTGCAGGAAAGCAGAATCCATCATCAAGGATGTCACCACCTAGGACGTGCTCTTTTCTCACTGCTACGATCAGGAAGAAGGTACAGGAGCCCCAGGACTCACACAGTCAGGTTCAGGAACAGTTATTATCCTACAACCATCAAGCTCTTGAACCAAAGGGAATAGCTTCACTTGTCCCCTAATTGAAATGTTCCCACAACCTACAGACTCACTTTCAAGGACTCTTCATCTCATGCTCTTGATATTTATTGCTTAGATATTTGATATTAATATTCCTTTCTTTCTGTATTTGCAGTTTGTTGTCTCTTGCACGGTGATTAAACACTGGAGATTGTGTGGTCTTTCATTTATTCTGTTAGGGTTATTATTCTATGGTGTAATTGAATATGCCCACAAAACAATGAATCCTAAAGTTGTATATGTGACATATATGTACTTTGATAATAAATTTACTTCAAACTTTGACCTTTATCTTGCTGGTGTTATGGAGTTATAAAAGTATACAGTGTGGAAACAGGCTTTTTGCTTGACTGATTTACACTAAATCACCATGCATTTACATTAATTGTATTTTTATTGTATTTTTGATGTATATGGGACATGTAAAGTTAACTCTATTATTCTGATGGCTTTTTCTTTGTTGGAGGCATTGTTTAGTAGATACTTCTGGGATTGGGCTTACAACCCCGTCAGTCTGCTCTCTGTCGCACGCTGTTGCTTGTACAGCACAGCGAGCACCCCCCCCCCCCCCCCCCGCGTGAGAACCGCTGGATCTCACAGCAGGTAATTGGGAGTTCCGGGTGCCAACTGCCCCTGTCCGCACTCACAAAGGTCATCGATAGTCACTGGCAGCTGCTGAAGCAGATTTGCAAGAAGCACAGAAAGCTATGTGTGTAGTTTATTTATTCATTTACAATTTTATTTACTGAGTTTCAGCATGGAGTAGGCCCTTCCAGCCTTCGATCCGTGCTGCCCAGCAATCCCCTGATTTAACCCTAGCCTAATCACAGGACAATTTACAATGACCAATGGGGAGGAAACCAGAGCACCCGGAGGAAACCTGCATGGTCACAGTGAGAATATATTTACAGGCAGTGGCAGGAATTGAACCCAGGTCAGCTGTACTGTAAAGTGTTGTGCTAACCACTATGCTATCCCAATCATCTTATACATCTTAATCAAGTACCTCTCATCCTATTCATTTCAAAGAGAAAAACCTTAGCTTGATCGTTCTCTCCTCATAGCACATGTTCACTAAACCATCCTCTCTAATGTAGCCATTTCAGGTCACCACTATCTGCAGGATCCCCTCCAAGTACTGTAAAGCATTGTGCTAACCACTGTGCTACCATACCGTGTGCAGTAGGTTCAGGAGTCAGTGAAGGGTGGTGCAATTGACATTTTTCTGAATTCTGTCATGGAAAACCCTTTCTGAAACCAACTACCCAATTAAGGCACTCTACCAGAGGCCCTTATAAACACAGTTGAACCCATCAATCAGAGCCCAATGAAATTGGGCATTCAGGTAGTCACTCGCAGCAGTTATCATTGTAATGAAGTCACCTGGATTTAATGAATGCTCTTTGCAATGACTGAAATAATTTATTATTCCTTCCTGGTGCCTCCCACTGCTTCAAATCTTTGACCTTCCAGTCAGTCTCAGCGATACAAAGCGATGAGTGCAAGATCTACCAATCCTGCATTATTCTGAAAATGCTAATGCGGTGCTTAATAAAATTCTCATCTGCTGCAACTGTGAAATCCATGCATCGATGTCCAATCTGCCTAATGGAAGCAGTTAGTGCAGTCATGAGGTTGGTTTGTCAGAGGCTCCTTTTGATGGATCACTGAATCTTGCATACTCTACTTTGTGGCTAATCATCTTTTTGTCCTCACTGTGTAAGACTCGATTGGAAAGGAGCAGAATTTATAGCATTAAAGATCTGAATTTTTTGTGCTGTCTATCTCAATGCTTCTTAGTAATCACCTTCACCTTTGCCAATTTCCTGCACCGTCTGTAAAACCGCAACAAATATTGTTGAATCCTTCACCATGCCTGCTGAAGTTCCCCAGTAACTATTTACAGTGCATTTGTATTCAAAGAATAAGAGCAGAATTAGACTATTTGGCATATTCAGTCCGCTCCACAATTCCTTCATGGCTGACTTATTGCCCCTTTCAACCCCAGTCCTGCTGCCTTCTCCCCGTAACCTTTGACACCCTTACTAATCAAGAACCTTTCAATCACCACTTTAAATATACCCAACAACTTGGTTTTCACAGCCGTCTGTGGCAATCAATTCCACCGATTCCTCTGACTAAAGGAATTCCTCCTCATCTCTGTTCGAAATAGACATCACTCAATTCTGAGGTTGTGCTCTCTGGTCCTAGACTCCACCCCCCATAGGAAACATCCGGTCCATGTTCACTCCATCCAGACCTTTCAATATTCAATAGGTTTCAATGGGAACCTCCCTCAGTCTTCTGAACTCCAGCGAGTCCAGGCCCAGAGCTGTGAAACACTCCTCAGATGTTAACCCTTTCATTCCCATGATCACTTGTGAACCTTCTCCAGACTCTTACTGATGTAAGCATATCATTTTGTAGATAAGGGACTGATCCAGCATTACATCCTTTGCTTTTAAAGACCAGATAGTAACACAAGGGAAAGACTGATTTGAATTTTCATCATGCCATTTTAAAGCCGATCAACCTTTAAATCTCCTCTATTTCCTTCTTTTTCCTTTTTTTCTTTTGGTTCAATAATTTGTTCTATTTTCTTTTATCAGCTTTTTGTTTAAAATTTCTTACCTTCACCCCATCTTAGACCTTCCCTTTTACTTCTACTTTATCTTAAATCTTCCTACCTTCTGCCATCTCTGTTCTTGCTTGAGAGGGAAGCCATTGGCCCTGAAGAGTTATATATGATTCTGTTTCCATAGCTGCTGAAAAACTTGTTGAATATTTCCAATATTTTCTCAGGTCAGCCCAGATGCTTTGTACCTCACATACAAACACCACGATAGTTTGGAGAGAATCTTAAATTATGTCCACTCAAATTAACCTTTTCCACCTTGGTCAAAGTCTCTGGTTATCATCTGGTTCACCTCTCATCCTTCTTTGCTTCAAAGAGAAACATCCTAGCTGGATGTCAGAGGTTGTTCTTTTTACACAGGGAATGTGCAAAAACTGGAATGCACTGCTGGGGTTGGTGGTTGAGGTGGATAAATTGTAGACATTTAAGAGACTCTTAGCTAGGCACACAGATGAAAGAAAACAATGTGGACTATGTGGGAGGGTAGTATTAGATTGATCTTGGATTAAGTTAATAAAGTTGGCATAACATCATGGACTGAAGGGCCTGTACTGCTCTATATTGTGTTATGTTCTGTTGGCCAGAAAAAAAACGAAAGTCAGTGAACAGGAATGGTGGCTGCCATTTTGTGAACTGTTGGATGAACTGATTCTTGCTCCGGGTTAACTTAATCAGAGCAACAGAACATCGGCGCAAGGAGTTTCTGTACATAATCTGCTCAACCTGAGATCATTCTCAAGTAAGTTGTTTATTGTATACAATGGCAGTATTGCGGAAGTAATCCCATCGTCTGGAAACAGTGTCTGAGTGGCTTGGTTTGTCTGGTTTGAACCAGTCAGAGTTGAAGAGAACAGAAGTCGTCATCTAAGGAATGAAGCTGAAGGCAACGGCCTTCAGCAGTACTGCTTGTAGCCTTGGGCTATGTCTAATAAGAACTGACATGGATCAGTCAAATGACCTCAAGCCAATGAGATAGAAACACAACATTTGAACTAATAAAAAGTGTTTAAAAGTAAGCAGCTTTCAATGCAAAGTATTGACAACATGTCCGCATGGAAATGTGGGTAGAATGGGGGGGGGATTAGTGTAGTGATAGTTTAAATGGGTTCTTGATGGTCAGCACAAACTTGATGGAGTGAAAGGCCTGTTTCCGTATTGTATGACACAATGACTCTCTTCCCTTTGTTACATCCATCCCTCCTCTAAAATCTATGCAAGTTAAACCAAGCTTGACCATGGATTTTCAACTGAATCACTAACTCTGCTTCTCTTTCCACAGATGACGCCTGACCTGCTGATTATTCCCGGCATTCTCTGTTCTCTGTTTTTATTTCAGAGTTCCAGAATCTGCAGGTTTTGATTTCCAAATAACTCACTGAACAGGAATTCTGGTGCTAGGTAAGAGAAGGGAAATTCCTGCAGCTATTGGATGTTTTTCATCAACCAGCCCGTGTGGAAATGGGGGGCAGCTTTTCTGCAAAATTGGAGGCGCTTTGCAGTGGGGGTCAGAAACTTGGCTAATTTCTTTTCTGCAGACAGTTGTAAAGTTAGCCAGCTCCATCATGGGCACTAGTGCCCATAGTATCCAGGTAATCTTCAAGGAATAATGCCTCAGGAAGGCAGCATCCATCATTAAGGATGTCCATCACCCAGGGAGTACCCTTTTCTCATTGTTACCATCAGGAAAGAAGTGCAGAAGTCTTAAGACTCAGTGATTCAGGAGCAGCTTCTTCCCCTTTGCCATCTGATTTCTGAATTGATATTGAACCCATGAACAATTCCTCAGTACTTTTTAATTTCTTATTTTTCTTGTACTACTTATATAATCTAACCATAATTACTCACTGTAATTTACATTTTATTTCTCTTTATTATCATGTACTGCTGCAGCAAAGTCAACAAATTTCATGACATATGGCGGTAATATTAAACTTGATTCTGGTTCTACTTCTGCTTCTCATCTGTGGTTGTTTCCCTTTCAAAGGTGATAGAGTCACAGGGGCATACAGCATAGAAACACGTCCTTCAGTCCAGCTCATCCACAGCAACTAACCCACATCCCTCTAAATCACAGATTCCCAATCTTTTTTATGCCATGAGACCCAGGTTGTGAATCCCTGCACCAAATATTTCCCCGTCTGTGCAGCTGTCTAAGTGTATTTCAAAGGTTGTTACTATACTTGCCTCAACCATTTTCTATGGCAACTTGTTCAATATATGCACCACCCACTGTGTGAACAAGTTCCCATCAGGTCACTTTTAAATACTCCCCTTCACACCTTCAACCTGTACACTCTAGGATTTGATTCCCTTCCCCTATGTGCTTTCACCCTATCTGTGTGCCTCACGACTGCATGCAACTTGAGAGGTCACCCCTCAGGAATAGTCCTCATCTGCCCAATCTCTCCTCTAACTCAGCCCATTGAGTCAGACAACAGATCTCGGCACCAAGAAATTTAAAAAAAGCATTTTGAAGAACCGTTTTGGACTGAACAAGGTATCCTCGTGCTGGAGTCATTGCAAGGGTTTGCATACACCTGTCTTTGTTACGTTGTCACTGCTGTCAACTCCTGGGCATCTCTCAGTGACAGCCGTGGCTTTGTAAAGGTAACATCAACATAAAAAGCCTCCAGCTTCTGTCTAAGTCAGTCACCTAATCAGGCAGAAAACATTACTTTCTGTTTGTTATTCTGTTGCATGCATTCATTTTGGCTCTTGTGATGATTGCAAGATATTAATGAGGAAGGTGATGGGTAGACAGCTATAATAGACAGCTATAGACAGTTGGACAGAGTTGTTGTCCACCTGAGAAAGAATTAACCGGGAAGGCTTTTGATGATCATCCATGTTCCAGTTTTATCATCCAGCTATATATAGGCTGACTACTCTTCACTATCACACTTTTCAGGACACCACCTAGATACCAAGCTCTTCATCTTTACAGCATGGTAGAAGCATGTATCATCTGGGATTCTCTGTGTGGAAATCTTCTTGAACTGTTGTACACCTTCTGGTGAAGGTGCTCTCACAGTGTTGCTGCAGAAGGGATACCAGGATTTAAGACAGCGATGTTGAGGGACCAGTGATGTATCTCCACCAGGCTAATTCCCGGGATGAGAGTTTGTCTCATCAAGAGAAGCTAGGCAGTGAGTTGGGATCTATAATCCTTGTTCATCACTCCCTGATGTTCCAAACCCATTCCACCATCTGCAAGGCACAAGTCAGGGATGTGATGGAACACTGTCCACTTCCCTGGATAAGTGCAACTCCAGCAGGACACAAGGAGCTAAATATACTTTCCAGCCTACTCGATTATCACCGAAGTGGGTGTGCTCCACCGGGGTGGCGGGGGGGGGGGGGGGGGTGCAGTGTGGTACGACATCCAGGCTGGAATCAGTGCTGCCCCTAGTGTTCGCTCAGCAGAAGACAAGCTGCATTGTGGGGGATTCAGATTTCTGCAGCATTCACAAACTCAGCATCTGGACTATTTTTTTTACATGGCTGTATTTTACTTACACATGCTTGCTATCTTGTATGTGCTATGTGTGCTTTGTACTGTGTGTGACTGTTGGTATTGTGTTTTGCATCTTAGAAACATAGAAAACCTACAGCACAATACAGGCCCTTCGGCCCACAAAGTTGTGCTGAACAAGTCCCTACCTTAGAAATGACTAGGCTTACCTATAGCCCTCTATTTTACTAAACTCCATGAACCTACCTAAAAGTCTCTTAAAAGACTCTATCGTATCCCTATCTTGCCCCAGAGTAACACTGTCTCGTTCGGTGGTATTCATATATGGTTGAATGACAATTAAACTGAGATCAAATTAAATTGAGTTGAATATCATCCTGTCCACCACTCTAAACCATTATTTCCTCCTCCACTAGAGCATTACACATGTGGAGATTATTGTCTACAAAATACAGGACACTAAACCATTATGTCCCAAACCCTTGAGTTCTACATCCAAGTTCCACAAAGATGGATGGAGCATGGCTGCTCTAGTAGCCTCGCCTGAAGGTTGTACACCATTCTGAAAAGGAAATATATCAATTGTTTATCACTACTGTCATGCCATTGACTCCATTGCTACCAGATCCTATTTTTAGGTAAGGGAATTAAAACTGTGCACAGTACAGCAAGTGCAGCCTCACCAACACCCTGTGCAAGGTAACAAAATATCTCTATACTTAATCTCTGATTCCCTCACCATAATAGGTGGGTTGCTGGGTCTTACAGCTCATTGGTCTGGAAAGGCCTGTTTCGTGCTGTATCAAAGATTTAAAGATTCAAAGTACATTTATTATTATCGAAGTATGTATGCGGTATACAACCCTGATATTCATCTTCCCCGCAGACAGCCACGAAACAATGGAACCTGTTCAAAGAAAACATCAACCCTCCCATGCGCAAAAAAATTGCACAAATGGCATCAAAAAATATCAAGCAGAAACCAGAGAATATAAAACAAAAACTCAAAAGATCTCCAACTAAAATAAAAATAAATTAAAGGCCAAACTTCCGTTTGACTTAACTTCTTGTACAAACAATTTGCTTAAGGAACTCAGTGAGTCAACAATAGCTGTGGGGCGAAAGGAATTAGGGTTGAAACCTTGCAGCAGGGCCCAAAATGGCAACAGTTTCTTCCTCCTTCACGGATGCTGCTTGGCTCGCTGAGTTCCTCCCAGCAGACTGTTTGTTGGTCCAGATTCCAGCATGTACCGCGGAGAACATTCTAACTGGCTGTGTCACCGTTTGGTACGGGGTGGGGGTGGGGGACACTGCAGAGGATCGAAATAAGTTGCAGAAAGTTGTAAACTTTCAGATCCATCGTGGGCTCTGGCCTTCTCAGCATCCAAGGCATTTTCAAGGAGCGATGCCTTAAAAAGGTGGTATCCATCATTAAGGACCCCCAACATCCAGGTCATACCTTCTCCTCATTGCTACCATCAGGGAGGCACTACAGGAACCTGAAGACATACACTCAAGAATTTAAAGGCTGCTTCTCCACTTCTGCTATCAGATTTCTGAATAGCTATTAAGCCCATGAACACAATCTCACTACATTTTTTTCCATAATTGCACTACTTATTCAATTTAACTTTACATATGTAAATAGGCTTTCTATGTTCTATGTTCTATATAGAGCATAGAAACCCTACAGCACAGTACAGGCCCTTTGGCCCTCAAAGCTGTGCCGCACATGTCCTTAAAATATGTATTCCTTGTATGTGTGTGTGTATATATATATATATATATATATATATATATAAAATAAATATTTCTTACAGTGATATACAGCTTTTATTATCATACATTGCAATGTACCGCTGCTGTATAACAACAAATTTCACAACATATGCAGTGGTATTAAACCTGATTCTGATTACTGTAAGATTAGTGTAAATGGGTGACTGTTGCACAATACAGACTCAGTGAGCCAAAGGGCCTGTTTCTGTGCTGTATTCCTCAGTGACTCTGTGCAAATTTCCCCAGGGTGCTTCGGTTTACTCCTGCCTACTAAAGATGTGCAGGCTGCTAGATTAACTGTCCACTGTAAGTTGCCAAAAGTATAGGTGAGCGGTGAAATCTGGGGAGAGGTGACGGGCATGTGGGTGGGACTGGCGTAGATGGGCTCTCGATCATCAGCATAGAATTGACGGGATAAAAAAATGTTTCCATGTTTTCTGCCTTGACAGTCTTAAAAATATATTAGCTTCTCATGCGGCATTGATGATTTTGTGACGTTTCATTGGCACACGCAATGAATCGACCTTCATACCCTCCATTGCAGTGCAGAGTGCTCAACCATCACGATGAAATCAAGTCCAGACAGTTCCCTGGCACCCCAGTGCGATCACTATTCCAAAGAGTGATGGTGCTATCGTTAAGTTACTGGACAGGGGCCAGGACTAACAATCCAGGAACTGGAGTTCAAATCCATCCTGATAGGTGTAAACGTTTTAAATTAACCAATCAAGCAATGTATTTTATTTATTGATTGATTGACTGATTGATTGAGACGCAGAGCAGCCCTTCTGACCCTTTGAGCCTCGCTGCCCAGCAACCCCCTCCCCCCCCCAAATTTAACCCGATAATTTACAATGACCAATTTCCAGACCAGTACATCTTTTGACTGTGGGAGGAAACCCATGCAATCACAGGGAGATTGTACAAATTCTGAACAGACTAGAGCCTGAATTGAGCCCGGGCCACTGGTACAGGAAACTGTTCCCCAAGTAATGAGATCGTACAATAATGCTGTCATGGTTAAAATTTATAATTAATATATTTTGTTAAAAACAGAGGGATGGCTATTGAGTAGGTGCACTTGTCACTCCAAAGAGATCAGAGTGAGGCGATAGCAGTGTCTTCAGCTTGCACTACAGGTTTCCAATCATTGCATTTTTGCCTTTCTTTGACTTTCTTCCCAAGTAAAAGCCACATAAAAATAAATGCTGCCTTGATACTCTGCACATAACAAATGCTGTATTCGGTGTTCAAATGAGAACGATTATTAATCTTGTGGGGAGTTAATAAATAATCTGTGCCATTAAGGATGACAGGAGCAATAATCTGGGGAGATACTTGCTTTACAACGGTGTGGGTCTGTCATTCCACACACATAGCCTAAGACCTGCAGGGAGCTTCTGGCAGGAGCTCCGATACTTAAACTGCCCAGATGCATCTCGCTCTGTGGCAGAGAGAGTCTGGAACATTACAGATGCCTGAGGGGCTTTGAGTTAAATGCATGGACTTATTATTACCTGTATTCTGCGTTCACTTTGTATTGTCAGGAGAGCAGTTAGATCTGCCACTATAGGTATGCATTGATGTGCTCCATTTACTATTAAAACGTTGACAAATTCTAAGTGGCCTAGTCCTGCCTCTATATTCTTATGGCCATTCCCCCCCCCCCCTACAGGATGTTGATTCAGCTGTTTCAGGTGAAGGATGAAATTATTGTCCAGTGTTTCCATTCCCAGAAACATCTGTTGGGTAATCTATAAGATGATCGACAAGCAGAAGCAAAATCAAATAAAACTGCAGAAGCTGCAAACCCGAAATAAAATCAAAAAATGCTGGGAGTATTCAGCAGGACAGGGAGAGTCTGGGGAAGGAATATTAATTGTGTTTCTCTCTACGCAGATCCTTTCTAACTTGGTGAGTGTTTCCAAGATTCACTTTTTATTTCTGAGGAAGACCATCTTGATACCTTCAACCCTGCTCATATACATTTTGAAACTTTACACCTCTTCATTCCCCCCACCCCCATTGATTACCTCATAAACCCTCCCTTCATTTCTAAGGCACGCACATATCCAAAGTACGGGTATTGACTGCCTGGTGTGATCCCTGATCTAAGTAACCACTTTTCACCTCTGAATGCAGGCAATATATATCAATGAGTGTTTAGAGTGGAAGTCGAGAGTATATTTCCATTAACAAGAGAACCTAGGATCCAAGGTCACAGACTCAGAGCACAAGAATGTCCCTTTAGAGCTGAGATGAGGAGAAATTTAATCAGAGGGTGGTAACTTTGTGGAATTTGTTGCCACCAACCGCTGCAGGAGCCAAGTCATTTGGTTCACTTAGGGCACGGATTGTCATGTTCTTGAATGGTAAGCAGGGTTATGGAATAGGGAGGGAATGCAGGATAATGACCAATGCTCAAGAACAGAAAAGCTTACAAAAAGTAGTAGGTACAGCACAGTTCAAGACAGGGAAAGCCCTCCCCACCATTGAGCACATCTACAAAGAGACCTGCCATAGGGAAGCAGCACCCATCATCAAGGACTTCCATGGTCCAGGCCATGCTCTCTTCTTGCTGCTGCCATTAGGAAAGAGGTACAGGAGCCTGAGGACCCACATCACCAGGTTCATGAACAATTATTACCTTCCAATCCATCTGGCACCTGAATCAGCATGGATAACTTCACTCACCTCAACACTGAACTGGCCTCACTTTCAAGGATTCTACAAGCTCACATTCTCAATCTTACTTAGTTACTATCATCTGTATTTTTTTGAAGTTGCACAATTGATCTTTTTTTGCACATTAGTTGGTTGTACTTGTGTGTAGTTTTTATCGTTGATTCTATTGTATTCCATTGTTCTACTGTGAATGCTTGCAAGAAAATGAATCTCGGTAGTATACAGCGACATATAGAATCTTTGATAATAGAATTAATTTGAACTTTGAGCTTTGAATTGAATTGAGAAAAGAAAACAAGATCAGTCATGGCCGAAATGAGGAACAGCCTCATTGGGCTGAATTGCCAAACCCTGCTCCAATCGAAAGCGGTTTTACGGACTTTGACAATGAGAGTTATCGTGTTCATGTCAGATTCTGTATAGTCTTATAGATTTCCTATAACCCATTACTGGGTATGGAAGCACTGGATGATTTTTCTGTCCTTAACCTGAAACAGTTGAATTAACTAAAGTGCTACACTTTATGAAAAAACTAAGGACATAAGAATATAGAATCAGGAGATGCCGCTTTGAATTTGAATCAGATTTATTATCACTGGCATATGACATGAAGTTTGCTGTTCTGCGGCAGCAGTAGAATGCAAACCCAGCTTCTTCCCTTTGCCATCAGATTTCTGAACAGTCCATGTATCCATGAGCACAACCTCACTATTCCTCTTTTGCACAATTTATTTATTTGTTGTAACTTATAGTAATTTAATAGTATTAGTAATTTTAATCTTCAGACAGATGGTGATGTGGAACCTATGACTCCGGTAATTCCTTCCCAATGGCAGCTCACCTAGGAGCAGGAAAACGGATCTCAGACCTCCACTGCCTTGTGGCCATACCCACTCATGGGGAAGGCTTCGGGAATAAACCCTGAGGACAAATCCGGAGATGGATTCCCTAAGGCAGTCCTACATTGAGTTCAACGCTGGCTGACAACTCCTACGACACCACAGGTGCCAATCTGTATCGGTCTCTGCCGTTCCTTAGGATTCATCAGCTGCATGGAGAAGGGGAGCCTGTTGAATGGGTAACAGCTTGCTCTCCATATCATACTGTCCTGGCTTGTGTGTCATGTGGACAGCTGAGATGCAACATCTATAGTCAGCCCCAACCAATGGAGGGCTGCAAGTAATTTTTATATCTCTGCAGTGAACTGCTGCCTCAAAACAACAAACTGTATGATATATGTCAGTGCTAATAAAGCTAATTATGATTCTGAAATACGTCAATTACAAAATAAAGAGTGCAAGACAAAGGAATAATGAGGTAGAATTCATGGTTTCATGGAGTATTCAGAAATCTGGTGGCACAGGCGAAGAAGCTGTTCCTAGATCACAGTTTGGGTCATCATGGCAGAAATGAAAAGTGGGCATGTCTGTGGCTTTTTCATGATGGATGCCTTTTGGAAGCACTGACTCATATAGATGTCTGTGGTGAGGGTTGTGTTAATGATGGAGCTGGCTGAGTCTACAATTCTCTGCAGCTTCGTACAATCTTGTGCATTTGAAGTCTCCACACCAACCGGTGTGATGCAACTGGTCAGAATTCTCTCCTCCGTGCATCTATAGTGATTTGTAGGGGTCTCTGTTGACATACAGAAACTTCTCCAACTCTAAGCAAAGCAGGAGCAAAGAAGCTGGCCCCTCAAATCTTCTCCACCATTCAGTGATCTGCTCTAGGCTTAATCTCCTCTCCAGTGTCAGCTCCCCACAGTCTTCAATTCTCCAATCTTCCAAAAACTTATCTACTTCCTCTTTAAACACACCTAACAATGAAGTCTCCACAACCCTCATAAGTTGAGAATTCCAGAGGTCCACCACCAGAGATCTGGACAGATATATTAATGTACAACAAGCACACAAAGCTGCTGCCACTCTACTTGCTCAGGCAGCATCTATGGATGGAGCGAAATGAACTATTGATGTTTCAGACCAAGACCCTCCGTCAAGACTGGAAATTATTTGGGAATGAACTGCTGAAATATTTTATGATTATTGTGGGTGCAGTATTTTCCTGGTAAGTAAATACAAAATCAACAGTGAAGGTACTGAAACTGCTCATATCAACATTGTAGCATAACTTGCCACATTATCACAAGCCTGACCTGCTGAGACTTTCAGCAGTTTTTGGATTTTATTTCAGGGTTACAACGTTCTACAACATTTTATCATCACAGAATTCCATCTGTTCAGCCCATTCTGGCACTGAAGTCTTGACATAACCCTCAATCTCATCTCAACACCATATCTATTTCTCCTTTTTATGATTATTGAGCTTCTCCTTAATTCTTATTTCATAGCACCTTGCAAGTGGCTACACAGATTGATAAGACCTTAAGAAATAGGAGCAGAATTAGGCCATTTGGCCCATTAAGTCTGCTCTACCATTTCATCATGGCTGATCCAATTTTCCTCTCAGCCCCAATTTCCTGTTTTCTCCCCGTATCACTTCACACCCTGGCCAATCAAAAATCTGACAACTTCTATCTTAAACATACATACATAAAGCTTTGGCCTCCACAACTGGCTGTGGCATAAGAATTCCACAGATTCACCAGTCTCTTTGCTAAAGAAATTCCTCCTCATCTCCGTTCAAAAAAACTTGCTTTTATTAGTCAAGGCATTGAGTTCAAAAGCCAAAAAATTATGTTGTAACTTTATAGAACTCTGATCAAGCCAAATATGGAGTAGTGCACATAGTTCTTGTTGCCTCACTATTGGAAGGACATTGCGGATTTGGAGAGGGTGCAGAAGAGATTTCCCAGGATGCTGCCCAGTTTAGAGGGCATGTGCTATCAGGAGAGGCTGAAAAAAAACTTGTTTTTTCCTTCCTCTGGATCAGCGGAGGCTGAGGAGAGAACTGATAAAGATTTATAAAATTATGAGAGGCATAGACAATGTAGTCAGGGAGTATCTGTTTTGCAAGGTAGAAATGCCTAATGCCAGAGGGAATGCGCTGAAGCTGGGGGGAGGGGGGAGGTTTTTCACTCAGAGAGTGGTAGATGCCTGGAACGTGCTGCCTTATATGGTGGTAGAGGCAAATAAGTTAGAAGCTTTTAAAAGACGTTAGGCACATGGATGTGAGGAAGATGGAGGGATATGGACCTGCGTAGATAGCAGGGATTAGATTTTTTTTAAATTTTCATTTTCAGTTGTTTCAGCACAACATTGTGGGCTGAAACATTCCTGTACTGCACTGTACTGGTCTACATTCTACGTTCTATCGCTGCTACTCAGCTCCTTTGCCGTAGTCAGTTCCACATTCAGATCGTTTGGCACATAATGTGGTTGCTCCTGAGTTAATTGGATCAATACTGATAATAACAAAAGCTGCAACAATAAAATGTGCTCATTAAATTAACAAGGGACATGAAAATTAACTTGCAAAGAGCAAGGCATTCTGCAAACCTGTTTTGATATGGTCCTGTTTATTTTGTCAGTTAATATAGCTATAAACTTGAGGTGCAATGTGAAGCAAACTTCAAGATAACCTTTGCCACAGCCATGTTCAGATCTGGAAAACTGAGTGCAGGGGGAACGTGACAGCATCAGAAATTTATTTCAAGACCTTATTCAGGAGAAGAATGTCCTGTTTTCTCAGTGAATATGGGTGTCTGGATGGAAATTTCACTAAGATGGTTCATACAGGATAATCAGGAAAGGGCTATTATTGAAAAAGTCAGAAGTAAATGAGTAACATCAAATTGTCTGGAAAACTGTACATTTTAATTGACAAATGTTTCACTTAAGGAGTAGTAGATCTCTGAAATTTTCTACATGAAACCCTCAGCAGGTTTAAAATGTCCAATGAACCTCCAATATTTCAGCACTGTCAAAACTTTGGGGTTGTTGCATGAGTAGATTTTGCCACCTATTGGACGTTACTGTTTCAACCCCAAAACATTTTTATTTGTTGATTTCGTTTTACAAGTTACTCAGTGGTGTAATTCATTTTCCGGTGAACTCAGATAGATGAGTAGAAGACAGAACCTGGCAAGTTGCAGCTTGTAAATGTCAGCTTGCACATTCCAGGCACACACCTGAGTCCTCTGCCTTTAACTGTACACCTACCCACATGTCTCGCCTACACCTCAACCCCCAATATTGCACGGCCCTAACCCCAGCTCTGACCACACCCCAGTCCGTTCTCCAACTGCCCATGAATATAGATCATGTGTAGCCATCAAGCCATGATCTCTAGTGGGCAGCCCAACCTTCAAGCAAGATTCGCAGCCACTGTGAGTGAAAACTATGATAATAAATTCAGATAATCAGTCGCTGGCCTGCTCATGGGATACTAATGAGTGAAACCGGTGGCTGAGCTAACAGAATTTCCAAACAGATACCAGATGATTGGACTTTTGTTGAAGCTAATGAGCACTTAATTATCACAGGCTGGGACCCCAGCCCAGAGACGAAGGGCAGACTATTCTCTCTGCTCTAAATTTCTATAATCCTGCAACATGTGCAATTTGGGTATTGATTCATAATTGCCACAGGTATTGAGATCCAGTAAAAGCCTTTTTTTGGATGCTGTTCATATAGATCTTTCATGAGCCCCGCGGGCATCTGTTGATGTCATAGAATGTTGGGCTTCTCGGTTTCTTGAGCGCCTGTATTTACTAATCGTGTGAGCTGTTAAGCCCAGGTGCTTTCAGTCTGATCTCCTCAAATTAATCGTGACTCGCACATATTGCCTGCGTGCTATGATTATTCAAAAGGGTCTCTCTTTCTGCTCTGTTACCGGAGTCCTACTGTGCGTTTGGGAGTATGATTTGTCTCGTGGTGTCGCTCGGTTGTGCTTCCAATGCTTCGTTGGTATTCACAAGTCTAACCTCCTACTTCTGTCTCTTCATGTAGCTTCTGCCATTCCTCCGCTCCCGGGTCGAGTCATCACCGGAGCATACCCCAACAAGGTTTGCCGCGCCCTGCGCCTGAGCTGAGTCAGTGCCAGCGACCAACACGACAGAGGGAGTCTGCTGTACCTCAGCATTTGAGTCCAGTCCTGCGAGCGCGCATCGTGACACAGATCACTCCATACGTAAGCGCATTGGGGTAGTACGCAAGGACAAAAAAACACAGAATGCAGAATGTAGTGCTAATTTACATAGTAGGTCCAGCGCAGGCAGACAAATGAGGTGCAAGAGCCACTAGGGGTTAAATTGGGAGATCAAGCTTTAATCTTTACCATATCAGAGAACTGTAGAAGAGTCTTATAGAGGCGTCCCCGAGCCTGGTGGCTTAGGTGCACCTCAAGTCAATATGGTCCATGAAACAATGTGTTCATCCGTGAAAATTCCTTATTTATTTATTATAAGTAAGGAACAGGCCCCCTGGCCTAACAAGTCTTGGTAACCAGCAATCCACCTGTTTAAGCCTATCTTCATCACAGGGCAATCTTCCGTACAGTTGTTGTAGCTGGGGTTGATAACAGGGACAAGCTCCCACTACCTAATAAATGCTCCCAATGACCTGTGCCTCTGACAACCAAGTCCAGCTCCTGGCCTTCACCTGTGGCTTAGCTACTAAGCCGAGTGGAACCATTTCCACTGACAGGAGAAGGGGCAAAGGTGGGTTACTGATGCATTAAAACCTGTCACTTTGGGCAAATGGGGATTTTCAACCAGTTCATCTAGGAGAAGGGAAACTCTGACCTCCAACCTCTGCTGCCTTGAGGATATACTCACTCATGAGCAAGGCTTCGGGAGCAAATCCTGAGGGGGAAATCTTTGGACCTGGAGTCCCTAAGGCAGTCCGACACTGAATTCAGTGCTGGCTGGTGACACTTGAGATGCAGATAGTGCCAAACTTTATCGGTCTTTGCTGCGCCTTTGTGTTGTGTGGAGAGGCAGAGCCTACTACACCGGCAACAACTTGCTCTCCATATCGTACTGCCCAGACTTGCATATCTAGACAGCCAGGATGCAATATTCATGGTTGATCGAAATTGACGGAGGCCTCCCTCACTCACTCACGATTACAGGACACTTTACAATGACCAATTAACCTACTAACCTCTACGTCTTTGGAAAGTGGGAGGAAACTACAGCACCAAGGGAAACCCACACGGTCACAGGGAGAATGCAGAACTCCTTACAGAACTGGACTTGTGAACTACAATACCCTGAGCTATAATAGCTTAATGCTTACTGCTATGCCACCATGGTGTTTCCTGTAAGTTAAGGCCATCTAAGAATTTACACCATTTTATTCCAGCCCATAAAGAAGTATTAAGAAGTGAACGTTAGAGATGGACTGTAATCCCCACTTTATCTTTCTCTCTCTGTCTTTGATTAACCAAAGAAGATAAAACAAAAAGGAAGCTTCACAATTAATCACATCTGTCAATCAAAGTAAGAGTTTAAAGCCTGGTTTTCTGATTTAATTACCCTAGCTTTCACTCACAGTGGCTGAGAGTCTCGCTCGACTGTCGGGTTGACCATTAGAGATAATAGCTTGTCTGCTAACACCGGATAGCAGGTAGCTGATAGAGCGATAATCAATATTAATTATTTCTATCGCCTAGGTGGGCTTAATCTCCACGGTTGTTTGTTAGACCTTGCGCCAGTTTGAGTGTAGGGTGACACTTCACAATCAAACTATTTTGTCTCGACGGGAGACAACCTGTAACCCATTTATTACTCGGATGTGAGTTGATCTAACACATTCTGATACAGAGAAAGAAACAATGTGGTAAACTGCCCTTGTGCTTTTACAGAAAGTATTAAAGATTACTGTGCCTTAATGTGTTGTGAATATATCAAAGAAAAATTCTAATGGTTACTGGAGAAGATGAGTAAGTGATGTCTATTCTCTCCTCTTAGACTCAATCCTGATTTGTGTAAGTATAAACTATAGAAATTCAATTCCATTTTCTGGGAGGATAATTTCCATTTTAAGTATAGTGGGACTTAATTAAAGCTTCATCGTGGGACTTAATTTAGAGCCCTGGAGAGCTTCACTCTGTGTAATTAACTCAGACAGAATGAAGCTCTCCAGTGTACCTGGGGTCCAGAGAGGCATCTAACTCATCATAAACTCAGAGGCCACTTTATTAAGTACATCTGTACACCTGGTTGTAAATGCAAATCTCTAATCAGCCAATCATGTGGCAGCAAATCAGTGCATAAAAGCAGACATGGTCAAGAGGTTCAGTTGCAAACATGAGAAAAGATGCAGGTGCTGGAAATCCAAAGCAAAACACACAAAATGCTGGAGGAACTCAGCAGACTGGGCAGCATGTATGGAAAACAGTAAACACTTGACATTTCACACCAAGACCTTTCTTCAAGACTGCAATGGAAGGGCAGAAGTCAGAGTAAGAATGTGGGGGAGGGGAAGAGGAAGTACAAGGTGGTAGGAGGTGGGTGATAGGTGAAACCAGGAAGTGGGGGTTAAGTAAAGAGCTGGGAAGTGATTGGTGGAAGAGCTAAATGGCTGGGGAAGGGGGAATCTGATAGGAGAGGACAGAAGACCATGGAGGAGCACCAAAGGGAGGTGATGGGCAGGTAAAGAAATAAGGTGGGAGAGGGAAACGGGCATAGGGAATGGTGATAGGGTGGGGGGGGGGCATTTCCGTAAGTTCATGAAATCAACGTTCTGTTGTTGTTCAGACCAAATATCTATTCCCTCATCGGCAGGTGATTAGTATGAATCGGTGATGATATCTCCTCCTCACAGACAATCATCAAAAGAGGCAACTCAACAATATATGCTGAGCCCATTACTCTACTTTCTCTATACTCATGATTGTGAGACTAAGCACAGCTCAAATACCATCTATAAATTCACAAATGATGCCACTGTTTTTAATGCAATCTCATAAGGTGATGAGAAGAGGCACGTGAGTGAGATATTCAGCTGATGGGAGAAATGTCGCAATAGCAACCTTGTACTCAAATGTTGGCAAGACTAAGGAAGTAATTGTGGACTTCAGGAAGGGGAAGTCATGGGAACACACACCAACACTCTTTGAAGGGTCAATGGTGGAGAGGGTGAGCAGCTTCAAGATCCTAGGTTTCAAATCTCAGCAATCTCTCCTGGGCTCAACACGTTGATGCAATCATGAAGAAAGCACACACATATATGATTATATGATATATATGTACAATGTCTGAAATACATCTTATGGAAATGTTTGTATGATGATGAACTTCAATAAAAAAAAATAAATTACAAAAAAAAGAAGGCACACAACTAGCTCTACTTCATTAGGAGTCTGAAGGGGTATGGTAGATCACCAAAGATGGTTACAAATTTCTACAGATGCATGGAGGAGAGCATTCCAGCTGGTTGCATCATAGCTTGGTACAGAGGTTCCAATGTGTAGAATTGCAAGTTGTCTGCAGAGAGTTGTAGACTCTGCCAGCTCCATCATGGGCATGTCATCACTGCTACCATCAGAGAGGAGGTACAGGAGCTTGAAGACCCACACTGAATGACTTAGAATCAGCTTCTTCCCCTCTGCCATCAGATTTCTGAATGGCTCATGAACAGTACCTGCTTTGAGGGAAGATTTAAGGAAGAAGCTAATACACCAGGGAGAAATAGAAAAGCTGAAGCTTAAGGAAGTCAATTCCTGTCGTTGGGGCCTTAGGACAGGAAGTTCTGCTGCCAATGGGAAAGCGAATAAAATCTCTCTACTGGTTTCTAGAGTAAGAAAAGCATTGGGAAATACCACGGAGGGATCAAAGCTATTGACTTATTTTGTAATTTGTAGTAATTTTATATTATTACTTGGAACTGCTGCTACAAAACAACAAATTTCATGTCATAAAAGACAGATGCTGAAGAGGGTTATAGACTCAGCCATCTCCATTATGGGCACAACCCTCCCCATCATCAAGGATATCTTCAAGAAGGCGACAATCTTTTTGTTTAGGATGGTGGTAAAGTATTGGTAGCTCTGGTTGAAGCATTTGCTGTTGCAGTGTTCACCGAGCTTGGTAATTAGCTTACAGACATTTCATCACCTGTCGAGGTGATATCCTCAGTGCGCAGTTGTTTGTGTTTCTCTCTGGAAGTGCTTGCGTTTATATAGACTCCTATTTGCTTATCTCAGTCCTGATTGGCTACCCCTTCAATTGACCTTTGAATTCTATTGGCTCGTGTTTCTTTGGCTCCTAGGGGGTTCGTAGATTATCTCTATTTCAATTTTTTTTAACAGATTTATCAGAAGAGAACCACATTTCTCAAAATTCTCGCTCCTGCTTCGTGTTTGCCTGCACCGGAAGCCCCGTGGTTGTCCAGTTAAGGAGGGTTTACTTCATGGTCTTCATGTAACGAGATCAGCGACCTTGGAACATGTAGAAATATAAGCCATCTATGATTCCCTAAGAGCCAATCGAATACAAAGGTCAACTGAAGGGGTAGCCAATCAGGACTGAGGCAAGTGCACAGGGGAATATATGAACGTGAACACACCCAGCGAGAAACACCAACAACTGTGCACTGAGGATGTCACCTCAACTGGTGATGGAACATCTGCAAGCTAATGGCCAAACTCATCAAACACTGCAACATCAAAAGCCCTTTTGTTGCTACAGGAAGAAATACAGGAGCCTAATTCTGTTTCTGAGTCTGAACATGATATTTTGTATTTTGTTTTCTTTTCACTTCTCGGTATAATTTTGTATGGCGTGATCTGCGTGTTGATCCTGTTCTCTAAAGAGTATCAACTGATGAATTGAACAAAATACTCTAAACCAAGGGTTCCCAACCTTTGTTATGGCCCTGGACCCCTAACATTAACTGAAGGGTCTGTCGACCCCAGCTTGGGTGCCTCTGCTCTAAACCAAAGTGCTGTACAACTTAATCTTCATTATCACTCAAGTTAGTTAAACATGTATGTGTACCATTCGATTGACGAGTGGGCGATATGTTACTTCTTGTGCAAATGATGGATTGGGGATTTGGGATTTGATATTCTTGTTGGTGTATTTCTGTTAGTATTTGTGTGTGAGAGAGGGGTTTGGAGGTTTGTCTGTACTGCCATTGTTCTTCTTGTGAGGGAGGAGATTGGAGGGTTTGGGGTTTGATGTTCTAGCTGCCATTTTCCGTGTGTGTGATCTGTTTTGTGTGTGGGAGGGAGTGGGGTGTTTGGGGTTGTGGGTTTTTCTTATTTGCGTGGGGTGGGGGGGGGGGGTTAATGTCTTTCCTTTCATCAATCCCATGGTTTTTGCCGTATTTCATGGCTATCTGGAGAAGACAAATATCGGAGTTGTATTGTACATGCATACTTTGCCAATAAAATGAAACTTTGAACCATTAACTTTAACTGTTTCAAATGATCACTTCTTATATTAAGTCACAAGACTCACTTAGATACTACCTATGTGAGATAAACCCAACCATATTCGCTCTAGCAGGTAGATTTAACATAGAACAGTACAGCACAGGATATTCTTCCCTCTTCTCTAAGTTCTAAACTCAGGGCTTTCCTTCTTCCAATAGTTGCTCTTAGGTTGTCATGTCAGCATCTCAGCCAGCCCCTTTTGTATGATCCAATTGTGCAGGAAGGTGCAGAGGGCCAGGTTTTGAAGCTTGCGGGGCGGGGTGATGGTATTGAATGCCAAGCTACATATAATTGATAAACAGCAGCCTGACATTTCTTTTAATGCTGTCTAGATACCGCGAAGCAGAGTTGAGAGCCAGTGAGATTCCATTCTATTATAGATGATTTATTATCCCTCTCAACCCCATTCTCCTGCCTTCCCCCGTAACCTTTGACACTCTGACAAATCAAGAACCTATCAACCTCTGCTTTAAATATACCTACTGACTTGGCCTCCACAGACAGCTGTGGCAATGAATTCCACAGATTCTCTATCCCCTGGCTAAAGAAATTCCTCTTCATTTCTGTTCCAGATGGGCATTCGTCTACTCTGAGGTTGTACCTTCTGGTCTTAAGTTTCTAGCAATATAGGAAACATCCTCTCCACATCCACTCTATCTAGGCATTTTAATATTTGGTAGGTTTCAATAAGATACCCCCCTCATTGTTCTAAACTTCAGTGAGTACAGGCCCAGAGACTTAAAACTCGCCTCGTCCATTAACCTTTCATTCCCAGGGTCATTCTTATGAATCTCCTCTGAACCTTCTCCAAAGCCAGCACATGTCTTCTGTGATAAGTGGCCCAATACACGGAGTGCGGTCTGACCGATGCCTTAAGAAGCCTCCGCATTACATCCTTGTTTTTATACCCTCGTCCGTTCAGAATGAACGCTAACATTGCATTTGCCTTCCTTACCACCAACTCAACCTGCAAGTCAACCTTCAGGGAATCCTGCTTGAGGACTTCCCACTCATTATCTAAGACAAATCTTGCATCAACCAACACATTGGAAATGTCCTACAGCAAAAGAAACTCAACTGTTGGAGGAATTTGGAGGGTTGGGCATCATCTACGGAGGCAAAAGATGGGTAACACTTCAGATTGAGACCATGCATCAGAACTGAGAGCTTAAAGAGGGGATATCAAATATAAAGAGATGAAAGAAGAAATGGATCTGAAATGGATCTAATATCCTTGATCTTTAATATGTGTCAGCGGCACTGGACAATTTCTTTATTTTTTATTTACCATTTATTGAGATAGAGCACAGAATTATTCCTTCTGGCCCTTTGAGCCAAGCTGCCCAGCAGCCCCCTGATTTGATCCAGCTTTATCATGCAACAATTTACAACGACCAACTAACCAACCAAGGACTGAGGGACGAAACCAGAGCACCTGGAGGAAACCCACACGGGGAGAACTTAGAAAATCCTTACAAAGAGTAGTGGGATTTGAACCTGGGCGGCCGGTACTGAGAAGTGTTGTGCTAACCACTACACTACCATGCCGCCGCTAATCAAACTCCAAGCTTCCCTGAATAGAGCACACATTCTGGGGCGTCACGCTCTAATAGCTGGGTAGATTGGGATTCATCTCCCACCTCTGTCTGTGAGGAGTTTGTATGCTCTCCCTGTGACCGTGTGCAGTTTCCATTACATACTCCCGTTTCCTCAGCTGTTCCGAAGATTCATGGGTTCGGGTTACTGAGTCGTGGGCATACTGTGTTGGCGGCAGAAGTGTGGTGACACTTGTGGGCTGCCCAGTATTATCCACGCTAATTTAATTTGATGTAAATGACACATTTCACTAAGTTTTGATGCAAATGTAGGCTAGGGTTAAATCGGGGGGTTGCTGGGCAGTTTGGGTCAAAGGACCAGAGGGCCCATTCCCTGCTGTATGTCAATAAATAAATACAAGCAAAACTCATTTTTAAGTTCATTAAAAAAACAAATCTATTCCTTCAGTGCAAGATATACACCATATATCTTATGTCAATGGCATTGACACCAATCATCATGAAGTGCTTTGAATGGCTGATAATGGTACATATCATAAACTCTATTCCTGCCATATTGGAGAGTCACCAATATACTTTCTGACAGAACCACTCTGCACTGATGCCTTAGCATCTGTCATGCGCCTGGCCCTGACACCCCTACAAAACAAGGACACTTACATCAGAATGCTGTTTCTGGATTTAATTTCGGTATTCAACACTATTGTCCCAAGGACCCTGGTAAACAAACACCTACTCCTCGGTCTAAATACACCATAGTGCAACTGGGTGCTGGACTTCCTAACGAACAGATAGACAGGGTGCACAACCGTTCCTCTCCCCCCATCATCCACAGCATGCGTGCCCTCCAGGGCTGTGTGCTGAGACCTTTGCTGTACACTCAGCTCACATGTATCTGCACGACCAAACACCCAAGGAACGGGAGTTGGAGACGGAGTTAAGGTGGCGACTCCTTTGCTTGCATTTTTGGAAACAGCTCTATTTCCATCTTTAACATCTTTATTTTCCCCTTTCAGGGTTCTTTTGAAGACCCTGACCTGGAGTTACATGCAGACTTTGGTTCTTTGTGGGAATGGGACCCATTCTCGGGGTTTCAAGACCAGTCATTGTTGTTCGCCACGCTAAGGGTTCAGCCTGAGAGACTCGCTCGTATTTGGAAGCCTAAGATCTCAGGGCTCTGGAGATGGGCGGATCGAGGGTCGGTGTCATGGCAGGAGACTCGTGTGTCGACGGGGAGGCCAGAAAATCTTTCGCTGTGGGCCTGAACACCTGAGATCTCTGCGATCTTCAGACGCAGAGCTCATAAAAAGTGAGAAAACGGACTTTTTAACATCATAAACCAGCGAGTTGTTATTATGTCTCCTGCTCGCTGTGAAAATGGGGGACACCTCCCTCTCCCTTTTTAGGGAGAGAGAAAACCTGTGGTTTGTCGAAGGCTGGATGAAATGCGATCGTCTTTGGGGTGACTGTAAGTCTGTGTCTTTGCTACTGCCTAGCTCACGCTTGCGCTCAGTAGCGGGTGTGCTTATTTTTGCTGGGGAGGAGTGAGGATCATTGCTTGCTGCCGCTTATACACGGGGGGGGGGGTGAGCTGGGAGTGGAGGACTTTGGGGTTTTCATGTTTAACTGTCGTTCATTCTGCGGGGCACTTTTCGTGGATGTTTGCAAAAAAAAAGCATTTCAGGGTGTATATTGTATATGTTTCTCTGACAGTAAATTGGACCTTTGAACCTTTGAATCACATCATCAATTTTGCTGATGACACAACAGTGGTGGGGGCTCATCACCAACAATGATAAGATGGCCTACAGAGAGGAGGTGGAAAAGTTCAAGGCCTGGTGCCAGGCAAGTAACCTCTTCCTTAACGTCAGCAAGACAAAGGAGATGGTTATTGACTTTAGGAGACCTCGCACCACTCCCACCACCACCCTTGCTCCTCTGCGACTGTGACACAGCAGCGAGAACAGCAAGCAGCAGAAAATTCCTGGAAGTACACATCATACACAGCCTCTCATGGTCCCGGAACACATTCCACATGGTCAAGAAAGCTCACTAACATCTCCACTTTCTGAGGAGGCTGAAGAGAGCAGGACTTTGCACATCCAGGCCCATGTCGTTCTACAGGTACACAGTAGGGAGCATCCTGACAAGCTGTATTGGTGCCAGGCACAGAAACTGCACTATGGTGGACAGTAAGGCTCTGTAACGGGTGGTCAGAACTGCCCAACACATCACTGGCACCAGCCTACCTGCCATCAAGGACAAATGTACAGAAAGGTGCCAGAAAAGGTCCTTCACGCCCCGCTCATGGACTGTCACTTCTACTCCCATCAGTGAGAAGGTTACATAGCATCCATTTCAGGACCACCAGACTCAAAAACATTTATTTTCCCTAAGCAGTAAGGCTGATCAGCACTTACAGCACTACTTCATTATTTCCTGTCAATCACCTTATGTACAGTCTAGTGTCACTTTATGGACATATAATTTATCAATGTACAGGTAAGCTAATTTACATATTTATGTTTATTGTGTGTGTTTTATTATTATTATTGTGTTCTTTATCTTTTGTGGGTTTTTTGTGCCGCATTGAATCTGCAGTAACAATTATTTCATTATTCTTACACTTGTATACAAGAAATTGCTTTAAACAAATCTTGAGTTTTATTTTCATAGGACATCGAAGGATGGCATTTCGGCCCTTTGCATCTATGCTGGCTCACAGTGCAATCCCATTTCCCCACTACATTTCCCAGAGCGTTTCTGCTCACTTTCCCATCGACTCCCTCAGATTTCACCACTGAACAATACAGCAGGAGCAGTTTATAGTGGGCAATTAAGGCACAACAGTGGCTATATTTCATTAGATATTTGAGGAGACTTGGTATGATACCAAAAACTCTCATAAATTTTTACAGATATACCATGGAGAGCATTCTAGCTGGCTACATCACAGTTTGATATGGACGGGTGACGACACGGCATTGGAAAAAGCTGCAGAAAGATGCAAACTCAAGCAGCTCCATTATGGGTAATAGCCTCCCCAGCACTGAGGACATCTTCAAAGGCGATGCCACAAAAAGGTGACATTCATCATTAAGGACCCCCAACACCCAGAGCATGCCAGCTTCTCATTGCTACCATCAAAGAGGAGGTACAGCAGCCTGAGAATACACACTCAACACTTTAGGAACAGCTTCTTCACCTCCGCCAGCAGATTTCTGAATGGACAATGAATCCATGAATGCTACCTCAATATTTTCTTCTTTTTTTTGCTCTTTTTGCATTACTTATTTAATTAAATATTTTAAATATTTCTTATTGTACATTACTTTTTTGATCTTATGCATTGCAATATACTGCTGCCACATAACAACAAATTCCACAACGTGGGAGAATCAGAATAACTTGATTGCCAGTGTGAGAAACATCCCAGAACTGATTATGGTTCGGTGCCAAGCACAAAACACAGGACATTACCATAACAGACAACACAATAGCAACCAACAATTTACGAGACAATAGTACAAACAGCCATGAACAATCAACAATTAGTAGAATGGTGCCATGCGCAATTGTTACTAATCAAACTTAAATAAATGTGGACATATGAACAAACTCAATAATTATCAGCAGAACAAGGAGAGCAGGAAAGACCGTTTAATGAATGTAAGGCAGGGACAGTTATAGTATTAAATTTAATGGAGTTTTGTTGAGAAGCTGGACAGCTACAGGAAAGAAGCTTAGGTCATCTTGGTGGTGATGGACCTGTAGCGTCTCTCTGATAGCAATTTGGTGAATAGGAGACTGCTAGGTTGGGTGGTGTCAACAATAATTTTTACTGCTCTCTTCTTCACTCTGGTGATGAACAGGTCTTTACATGCCAGTGATATGAAACCTCATTTTGATTGTATCAGTCCATCTCTCTTGGAAGGTGGGAAGGAACTTCAGTACCGGGAGAAAACGCAAGAGGCGCTACCACAAGAAAGCAACAGCTATCGTCAAAGATCCCAGCATAACAAATATGTTTGTTATTTTCTTGTTCTAATTGTGTTCTTACTTATATAATTAATGTTCTTGTGAACCAGTAGGGACAACTTGACTCAACTTCACTTGCGCTGTCACTGAACTGTTTCACAACCTATGGACTCACTTTCAAGGATTCTTCATCTTATATTCTCAATAGCTATTGCTTATTTACTTATTTATGTGCTATTATTATTTTCTCTTTTGTATTTGCACAGCTTGTTGTCTTTTGCACACTAGTTGTTTGTCCGTGCTCTTGGGTGCATTCTTTCATTGTGTTTCTTAGATTTACTGTTAATGCCTGCAAGAAAATGAATCTCCGGGTTGTATATATGTACTTTGATAATAAAGTTACTTGAACTTTTTAACTTTGAACATGATATTTCTGATACTATGTGCTGTGATGCAAGCAAAAATTCCTTAACCTGTGCATAAGTGTATTTCTGCATCTGACAATAATTTCAACTTTGACCGAAACACAGGGAGAAAATTCAGAAATCAGAGGTGGAAAGGGACTTGGGAAACCTCATACTGGGTTCCCTAAGTGCTAACTTTCAGGTTGAGTCAGTGGTAAGGAAGGCAAGTGCAAGGTTAGCATTCATGTCAAAAGGACTGGAATATAAAAGTAAGGATGTAATGCTGAGGCTTCATAAGGCATTGGTCAGGATGTACTTGTGAGCAGATTTGGGTCCTTTATCTAAGAAAGGATGTGCTGGCCTTGGAGAAGCTTTAGTTGAGGTCCTAGAGAATGATACCAGGAATGAAGCGGTTAATGCAAGAGGAGCATTTGATGGCTCTGTCAGTACTCACTGGAGTTTAGAAGAATGGAGTGGGGCGGTGTGAATTTCACTGAAACCCAGACCCACCAGGCTCAAGGACAGCTTCTTTCCTGCTGCTGTAAGAGTACTAAACGTTTCCCAGTACAATTGAATTCACACTCAATCTTCTGGTGACATTGCACCTTACTCTCTACCAGCACCGCACTTTCTCTGCAATTGCATTCTGCACTGTTATTGCTTTTACCTTGTACTACCTCAATGCACTGCTGGTAATGAATCGATCTGGCTGGATGATATGCGAGACGGGTTTTTCACTGTGCCACGGTCATATGACAATAATAAGCCACTTTACCAATCTATCCTGCATCTGCCCTGTAAAGCTCTAGGAAAATCTTGTCCGCTTCAGTGGCACAGTGGTGTTACAATGAGGCAGCTGTCTCACTGTTCTGACAACCCCAGTGGAACCTGACCTCTGGTGCTGTCTACACAGCGCACTTTAGATTTCAAAGCAGTTGCCTGAGTGGTTAAGGCTGTACACAGTTTCCTCTTGTGGCTTCTGCCACAACCATTCACTTTGAATGTGTTTGGTGCTGCCAAGTTTACTACACACAGAAGCTGTAAAGTATGACTTATTTCATCACCCTTTAGAGGATGGAAAATGAATGCAGTGTAATTAAATGTCGAGTTAACATTCCTCGGTTTATTTAGCATTTACTGTTAATCAAGAAATGTTCCCTTGGCTTCATCATACAAACCATTTAAAATTGGAATTAATCAGCATTACCATCCCTGGCTGACGGTCTGAACTTCATTGCGTGTAACCTTCCCGCTGTCGTACTGCACTCTGAAAGAACGGATGCCATTGTGCACCGATGCACCTTCCCACTTTGGAACGTGTAGAAAAAACGTGTAGGAAAGTTGTCTTTGGCTTATTCAACATGTGCACTTTCATGTCCACAGTTAAAATTTAAAAAAAAATCCCAGCAGATTGTTGCAATTGTTTGCTTATAATAGTCAGTAACTCCTCCATTCCTTGCAGTATGAAGCTCATTCATCAAAATTATGTGCTCTATGCCAAGGCTCCCAGCTGAAATGAAAGCTATTTGTCAGCAGACAACCTAGCCTGACAAACGTCTTTGAACCCCATGAACCGCTCCTCATTCCTTGGGTTTTCTTATTTGGGAAAAAGAAAGTATTAAAATCCCAAAGAGCTGGTTTCATACTGGGCAGCTCCTCATTTACCTGCCTTCTCCGGACAGGCAAAGGAACATAAGGAACACAGGAAGCAGAAACAGCGGGAAGCTGTTTCACCCCTCATGTCCGCTGCACCTTTCAGTGATATTATGCCTGGACTTTTATCTTCCCTTCTCCTTTGATTCCCTCAATATCTAAAAAAAAATTATTGATTTCTGTCATAGCATCAAACTGCATGACATACAGGTTGCCCAACGGACTTATTCTCATTTTTCTACATTTAGCCCATGTCCCTTAAAATGTTTCCTACCCATATACCTGGTCAAATGTATTTTAAATGTTGTGATTATACCTGCCTCTACAACTTCTTCTGGGAGGTTTTCTGTATGTTTATTTATTTATTGAGATACAGTATGGAATAGGCCTTTCTGGCCCTTCAAACCGTGCTGCCCAGCAATCTCCTGAATTTAATGCTGGCTAATCAGGGGACAATTTACAATACCCAAACAAACTGACCAAATGGTATGTTTTTAGACTGTGGAAACCGGTCACAGGGAAAACGTACAAACTCCTTCCAGGCAACGGCAGGAATTGAACCTCGGTCGCTGGTACTATAAAGCATTGCGCTAACCACTACGCTATTGTGCCACCCCAATATGCACCACCCTTGTGTGAAATGTTGCCTCTCTGGACCCCTATAAATCTTTCCCCTCTCTCCTTTAACCTTTAACTTTTGTGCCTTGAGCGTGTTCAATGTCAAAGCCCTCTTGGATACCAAAATCTAGATTCACCACTGTCTGATTGAAGAAGTTTCCTACCAATTCTGTATTGAATAGCTGACCTCTTATTTTGAGATTGGGACCCTTGGTTCAAAATACCCTGGCCAGATGAAACATCAATTCTATATTTACCTGTCAAGCCCCATAGTATTTTGCAAGTGATACTACAAACAGGACATTTGCCTCTCAGCTCCCATGACCCAGCTTTGAATCTGATCTCTGGTGCTGTCCATTTGGAGTTTGCATGTTCTTCCCTTGAGGGCTCTGGTTTCCTCCTACCTCCCAGAGGGTGGTGGGTTAATTGGCCATTGTACATTGCCACCGGTATTATTGGGTAATTGAGGCCATCAGAAAGATGGGAGGTAGGAGAGTGGTGTTAATGTGCAAACGTGAGAGAAAAGGTTATAGGGAAAATTGGTTGGGAATGGAAGCCCTCGATGGGTTGAATGGTCTCCCCTCAAGGAAATCTGAAAGGTTACCTCTCACGTTTCTAAACACAATGGAGTATAGGTGCAGATAGCTTAGTCTGCCTTCATGAAACAAAATTCAAAAATTCACAGTAAATTTGATTATCAAAGTACATATCCAAGGCTAAGATTCATTTTTTACGCCTGTTAAGTCAAGAGTCAACCTATCCCTCAGAAGTTTTTCCAAGGATTTCCCTACCAATCACAAACCTGTAATAAATTGGCCCATCCCTTCTGTTACATTCATTGTCTTCTAGTCACGAGGTAACTCACCTCAATTAGTCAAAACTTAAAAATTCAGAGCTCATCCTTCCACAACACATACAAAACTCTGAAGGAACTCAGCAGGTCAGGCAGCATTGATGGAGGGTATTAAACAGTGTATGTTTCGGGCTGAGATCCTTCACCATACGGTCAAACAAAGAGGTATTTTATTATTTAGCAGGTAATATCCTTTATATTACACTGATTTATTTTTTTTTACTTACCAGAGAAGAGAACTTGCATTTTGAAAGTCTGAGGGAAATAAAGGCCTTTTTTAAAACCCTTCATAACTGGCTGTTATGGGATTTGACCACAAGACAATAAAGCATTGTCATTACATACATCCATTAGGCAGAGGGACAAACCTGTACACCATATTCTTAAACCAACTGGAAGAATGACTGACTGGAAAGCTGAAGCAAACACTCCTGGCTCAAACATCAGCCGTCCATCCAAGTGCTTTTCCTTTAAATATAATTTTTGAAGCTTGTTTGATGATTCATCGAATCAAAGGAATTAAATGCCTCATTATAGAAAGATGGTTGAAGTGTTGGAGAGGGTGCAGAAGAAGTTGACCAGGATGCTGTCTGGTTTCGACAGCACGTGGTATCACGAGAGATTGGACAAACATAAGCTGTTTTTCTTCGGAGTGGCGGCGGCTGAGGGGAGATCAGATACGAGTTTAGAAGATTATGAGAGCAATAGATAGAGTAGCTAGAGAGCATCTTTTTTCCCAGGGTTGAAATATCTAATACCAGAGGGCATGTATTGAAGGTGATAAGGAGTAGGTTCAAGGAGGGTGTGAGGGATAAATTTTTTTACTCAGAGAGTGGTGGGTGCCTGGAATGCACTGCCTGGCATGATGGTAGAGGCAGATATATGACAGGCTTTTAAGAGACATTTTGATAGACATGCGAATATGAGGAAGATGGAGGGATATGGATATTGTGTAGGTATGATGGCTAGTTTTTGGTTTTTAGTTTTTTAAAAATTTACTTTTTGACTAGTTTGGCTATGGACTGACAGGCTTATACCCGTGGTGCGCTGTTCCTATGTTCTATGTTCTATTCGGGCCAGGGGGAATTTATCAATCCAATGTTCTGCTGAATTACTAGGTGTCATTGGAGGTCATGGGAGGAGGAATTGGAATACAACCAGAGTTCCCAGTCTTGAGTAGTATCAATCAAGCCCTGCCTTAGGGAGCTTGCTTTGGAAGTGCTGTACAGTGTGTAAGAGGAGCACAGTTCACCAAGATCATTTACTGCTGTGGTAATTGCTTGATGCATGGTTAGCACAGCTAATGTTATAACACCTCAACACAGTCTGATGCATTTCATAGGACTGCCTTGTAACACTGTAGATGGAAATTACATAAACACAGTGTCATGATAGGAGATAGGTTAGATGGCCTGGACTTAGCAGAGAGGTAGATTAATATAAGAGAGAGGGAGAGAGAGAGAGACAGAGAGAGACTGAGGCAGAGAGACAGAGAGAGAGAGAGAGAGAGAGAGAGAGAGAGAGAGAGAGAGAGAGAGAGAGAGAGAGAGAGAGAGAGAGAGAGAGAGAGAGAGAGAGAGAGAGAGAGAGAGAGAGAGAGAGAGAGAGAGAGAGAGAGAGAGAGATTTACAGATGTTTAAGGAGAATCCTAGACTATTCCAGATTGTGGGAAAGAAGCAGCTAGCAAGAAGCAGGAATGTCAATTCCCAGAAGGCACAAATGGAGCAAAAACTGTCTAATTTCAGGAAAAATAAGGAAACAAAAAATCTTGGAAACTCACTTCTCTGGAACCATGGAACATCACAGTACATAAAAAGTGCAAAAACAGCATATAGGAGGAGCTCATATCTCCTGGTTGGACATAGGGTTGGAGGTTACAGAGGTAGGAAGGGGAATGACCTTGGAGGGATAAAGAAACGAGGATGAGAATGTTCAAACTGAGATGTTATTAGATACAACAGGATGAAAACCCCACTGAAGGCAATGGGAAGCATAAGACCCAAGCATATTTTAGCTCATTCAATATTATAGCAAAAACTGGAGACATGTACACCTCAGTCCACAGGTGCTGAGTGTGGGAAAATTGGGAGGCAACCCCAGACCAGCAAGTAACTCATGCCAATCATCCGTTTAGGATACTGAGTACTTGAAGAATGCTAAAACTGTCACTTAGTATGAGTCTCCTTTTAATTTTATACCTTGAGCACATGAACTGGTATTCAGTGAAGTTAACCATCAATACTCAGATGGCTAATTGTTGGTTAGAATGGTGAAATGATCAACAAAGTTTTCACTGTGACAGCTCTGACTTCAAGGAGTAATCAGGAGAAGGTCTTCACCCAAAGAAGTCTGTTTTAAGGAGATGTTAACTAATCAGTTTTGCTTGCCCGCTACAGAAGCCAAAATGGTCAAGGACTCAGTCTAGCTCAACTAAACCTCTCAGGCAAAATATCTAAAGCAACATACACAAAACACTGGAGGAACTCATAAGGTCAGGCAGCATACATAGAAGTGAATAAACAGTTGACATTTCGGCCCCAAACATCAACTGTTTATTCATTTCCATAGATGTTGCCTGGCCTGCTGATCTCTTCCAGCATGATGTGTGTGTGGTTTTGGTTTTCCAGCAACTGCAGGATTTCTCATTATTATGACATGCAAAATCGCTGTTTGTGCAATCTGTGTACAAAGCGAACCAGCTTTCTTTCATCCTTACCCTTTAGTACTGAAGATTCGGGGATCCTCCCTCGATTCTCCATGATAAAAGCTTTTCCAGCTCTATGAGTCTTTCATGGGCCTGATTTTATGGGGCACTAAAGTGTGATGAATGGCTGGTGGAGTGTAAAATGTTTTACTGTTACAGTGTAATTTTTCACTCACCTTCGTGACTCAAGGACAATATAGTGTTAGAAACCTAAACCCAGAATTATCTGCACTTCCTTTTGAAAGGCAACTTAATGACTCCATTATTGGAGGCAAAACCATTACCTGTCAAGGCCTTGAGCTCTGGAATTCTCTCTCTAAACCATGCAGCTCCACTCCCTTGCTTTAAGGCATTCCTTTAACCAATATTTTGCTCTTCACTAAACCTTATTACATGGTTTACTGTCAAATAATGTTTGAAAAACAGGAAAGGTGTTCTATCAATCAGTTGCAGCTGTTTTGTTTGTGGGAATAAAAGGAACGTTACAAATGAGAATTAGAGGAGGGGCAGTATTAGTGCTGCACACCCAGCCTGCCCAATCAGGCACTAACTCCCAGAAAAGACAAAAAAGAAGGAAAAAGGTGACTGATTCCAGGTAAAACTCGGAAGTTCTTAATTTCCTACAAAGAAAAGCATAAACTACAGACTATAACTACAAACTATAGATTGGTAGGTCAGAGGTGATGAGAGTAGACAGATTCAAATTCCAGGGCATTAATATCTTGGATGGCCTGACCTTGGCCAGTACATTGATGCGATCGCAATGGCAGCCCCTTCACTTTCTTGGAAGCGTAAGGAGATTTTGCATGACACCAATTACTCCAACTTATTTATGTATACAGTTGTAAGTATCCTGACTGACCGCGTCATAATCTGGCCTGGCAATTCCAACACACAGGAACACAAGCGGATACAGCCCTCCCCACCATTGACACCATCGATGGGTGGTGCTGCCTCAAAAAGCAGCATCTATCACTAAGGATCCTACCATCTGGGTCATGCCCTCTTCTCACTGCTACCTTCAGGCAGGAGGTAGAGAAACCTGAAATCTCACACCTCCAGGTTCAGGAACAGCTATCTCCCTACAACCATCAGCTTCCTGAACTGACTTCCATAGTTCTAAACCCTACCTCAGCAATTCAACCCTATAAACCGCCTCTTGCACTACCATGGGATTGTCTGATCATGACCTTTTTTTGCACTGAACTTTGCTTTAGCACAGTCTTTCTTCACAGTATGGTATAATTTTATGTAAAATTTATTTATAACCTGTATTCTGTGTGTGTGGTCACCAATAGGCCATTGATGCTGTAGCAAGCAAATGTTTCATTTTTCTTCTCTTATGCCTTTCCCTTCTTTTCTCAGACGTTGAGGCTCTGTTGGACCCCATGATCTAATGTTCAATCTACGGTTAACTGCAATGTATAGCCTGGTGCTTCGATATCTCCAGGAGCAGCCTGGAAGACGTGTGACTTCAAGGAGTCCATGGACGACCCAATTCCTCGCCAATTTTGCTGACTGAAGCGCTGTGGGAGACTGGAACATTCAGGCAGCTAGCTGTGTGTGCTGCTGTTAGAAGATGGACCCTGTACTCGAGCGTTCCCTCTCCGTCTCTCTCTGTTGCTGGTGAATGAGAGCCTGTCGGCCCTTGAGTCGGGGGTCTCAGAGATGTGTAAGATTGCAACATCGGAACAGTGAGTTGCTGATCTCCTGCTCTTCTTGTTGCAGGAACGATCTCTCCCTCACTCAGTGAGAGATGGCCTGTCTAAGATACCAAAGTGTTGGGTTATGAACCATAGTTTTTGATTTTTTTTTGGGGGGGGGGTTGCATGGTGAAGGATGGGGTTGTGTCGCTTCTGCTGGTGCAAGTGGGGGAAGAGGAAGGGGGAGCAGGAGCGCCAATGTTCTGCGGCTACTTGTGTGTGAGATGGGCGAAGAAAGGTGCTTTGGGGTTCTGATGTTTCTATCATTCACCCTCTGGGGTTTCTTGTTTTGTGGATGACTGTGAAAAGCAAGAATTTCAGGTTGTATATTGAATACATTCTCTGATATTAGATTGAACCTTTTCAACCTGTACCTGATAGTACTTGTGCACATGACAATAAACTCACTGGCCTCACTTCACTTGAAGTATAAAACTTTATACCACTTAGGCCAGCACATTGCTGCTGGCTTACTCAAAATCGCAGATGTACTAGATGCTGAGATACATCCTAGGATGAGCTGGGACTCATCATCAGTGATGTAACCTGGTGTCATCGGGTTGTTTTGGATCCGTCAACATCAGACACCATAGCCCAGGTGACCCAGCCTTTGTTGATTCGGCCCCGGCTTGTGTCCCAACAGCATTGGTCACTCCTCTTGATCCATCGTCATCTGGAGGCTCCTTCAGCAGCCTCTGTGATTAAACGAGCATTCCCAACAGTTAAAATCCCAATGCTTTTAGGAATATCCTCCTAGAAGATCACAACCTTGTCATTAGGTTTGGAGGCTTGTGTGCTGCAATGACCAAGAGAGCTATGCTGGCTGGAGTCAGGGACTTCTGCTTTGGCTCTTGGTAGGGTTACCAATGCCAAACAGGTCAAAGAGCAGAGGCCAGAATAAGAGTGGTCCACCCTTCCTCCGGGCTCAGGGGTTCAGCTCAGGACTAACAACCCCGACTGAAAAACAAAATATTTACGGAAACAGCAATGAAGAATCCTTCTACATCTGACGGTGCCACTATTCCTGATTCTACACCTGGTACTTGCATGATTGACAGTAGTGAAAACTGAAGGGAAGCTATTGAACACAGTGAAGGAAATCTGGAAAACCCTCAGAGATGAAGGACTTTCATGGCTGCCCTAAACGCCAGCGGTGTAACAGGCAGTAAGCAAATTTGGGAATATCCACCCCATTGAATTCTTCTCACCAGATTAGCTGTTGCTAGCGCTCTGCTGCCCCCATTATCTCAGACATCAAGGACAATGTTGTTTCCTGCCACACACACAAACAGCAGCAAAGCATCAACCCTCCTTCCACTTGTTCCAGTAGAAAGCATCAGACCCCCAACACCCACCAAGCAATAGCAAGCCCCCAGCGACCATGATCTTCAGTCTATCAAAAACTGCTGTTCATCCCAACACTTGCTCTCTCTCACAGGATCTCTCTCACGAGGGAGAGATATCGCTCCTGCCACAGCGAGAGGGGAGACCCACAGCTCGCTGTTTTGACATTACAGTCTGCAGTGTCACTTATTTCAAGTTCACCCGACTCGAGAATCTGTAGCAAATGGGAAGGGGAGGGGGGATAGATCATTTGAATGCAGAGGCCTCCATCAGCCATGGTTGCGGTCTCGATGTTCTGATTCCTCGCAACGCTTCAGTCAGTGACATCGGTGAGGAATTGGGTCATCCGCAGCGCCGTACAAGCCCATACCCCGAAGCCACACATCTTCCAAGCCACACCTGGAACCAAAACGCAGGCCGCCCAGTGAGTTCTGAAGAGCAAGGACCCACCGTCCGTGAAGAGTGTAGTTTGAGTGCAGCAGTAGATCATGGATGCTGACAGGTCCCCAGCCAACTCGGGGACATCCATCTTCTTTGCATTTTCCTTTATCCATACGGTTTTAAATTCCCCACAAAACGTGAAATTAATCATGCTAAAAGATATTTGATGCCAAAGTAGTCATTAAGCATACGGAGAATTGGCTTTATTGTGTACATCACTAGGTTAAAGGAGTCTATGACAAGCGTTACAGAATGTAACTCTTCCCAAGAGATAGCACTAACCAGTTTTTGTTTTAAGAACTACGTTGAATTGCCATTAAGTCTAAACCATTAATAGCGATTAGGTAACATTGCAAACACAGGGGAAAAGAAATTTCAGTAATATAATGCTACATGATATCACTGAGAAATATTTTTAAGCGTCTTAATATAAAATTAATCCCCTTCATGACTTTTACGCATGAGATAGCATGGGAGAGTGGAATGGTTATTGGATTAGGAAGCTCAAAAGGCTTGAGTAATGATCCACAGACGTGCTCAAATCCCAACACGGTGGTGGGAGAATGTAAATTTAGTTAATTGAATAAATCAGTAATTTGGAGGAAATCTGCTATTCATGATGGTGACATTGAAATGAGTGGATTGTCGTAAAACTCTGTAATATTCTCCAGGGAAGGAAGGCTACCCTTGATAGGTCTGCGCGCAAATCCAGAGCATTATTTATAACAGAGTTCAAAGTTCAAAGTAAAATTTATTGTTAGAGTACATATATGTTACCACATACAAACCTGAGATTACTCTTCCCATGGGCATACTCAGCAAATCTATAGAATAATAACTATAATGACCAATGAATGAACAAGAGCATAGAAGACAACACACTGTTGGAATGCAACTATAAATAAATAGTAATAAATAACAAGAGCATGAAATAACAAGAATAAGAGTCCTTAAAGTGAGATCATTGGTTGTGGGAACATCTCAACAGATGAGTGCGATTATCCTCTTTTGTTCAAGTGACTGATGGTTGAGGGGTAGTGTCTGTTCTTGAACCAGGTAGCGCGAGTCCCGAGGCTTCTTGATGACAACAGCGAGAAAAGAGCGTGGCCTGGGTGGTGAGGACCTTTGATGATGGATGCTGCTTTCCTACAACAGGGTTACATGTAGGTGTCAATGGCTGGGAGGGCCAGTCAGCACACTTTCCACTACATGTCTACTGAAGTTTGTCAAGGCTTTTGATATCATGTCAAATCTCTGCAGCCTTCTAAGGAAGTAGAGAGGCTATAGTGTTTTCTTTGCAATTACATTTATGTGATAGGTTTAGGACAGGTCCTCTGAATTAGAAGTACCCACGATTTAAAGTTATTGACCCTCTCCATCTCCGATGAGGACTGGCTCATGGACTTCTGGTTTTCTCATCCAAAAGGCTATAATGAGTTCCTTGGTCTTGCTGACATTGAATGAGAGGTTGTTGTTAAGACACCACTCAGTAATAATAAATGGTAGTAATCAATAAATGATTTATTTAGAAATACAGCACAGAATAGGCACTTCTGGCCCACACTACCCAGCAACCCACCCATTTAACACGAGCCTAATCACAGGACAGGGAAACTCTTCAGAGAGGGAAAACTCCAAATTCAGACCTCCACTGCCTTGCGGCTATACCGGCTCATGGGAAAGGCTTTGGGAGTAAACCCCGAGGAAAAATCCGGTTGGAGTCCGGAAGGCAGCTGACTGCTGTACCCAGCACCGGCACGGCAACTCCCGCGACGCTGCTGGCACCAAACTGTACCGACCTCCGTCGTTCCTTTGGACCATCCATCAGCATGGGGGGGGGGTGGGGGGTCCCACTGCATGGGCAACAGACGGACCTCCATATCAACTCTGCCCTGGCTTACGCCCTGGAGAGGCCAGTCCTAGTGACTACCAGAAGCTCAGTACCCATGGTCGACCACTACCGACAGAAACCACAATCATAGGACAACTTACAATGAGCAATTAACCGACTAAGCCACATGTCTTTAGAATGTGGGAGGAGACCGGAGCGTCAGGAGGAAACTCATGCACTTGCAGGAAGGGTGTGCAAACATCTTACAGACAGCGTTGGGATTGAAGTCCGGACTCTGGTTCCCCGAGCTGTCATAGTGTCATGCTACCATGGCACCCTATGGTAGACTTCAGACTGAAGTAACAGAGTAAGCCATTCAGTTCAAGGTAAGACCATCAGATAGAGGAGCAGAATTAGGCTATTTGGCCAATCAAGTCTGCTCCGCCAATTCATCATGGCTGAACCATTACCCTCTCAGGCCCAGTCTCCTGTCTTCTCCCCATATCCCTTTATGCCTTGACTAATCAATAATCTATCAACCTCTGCCTGAAATATACCCAACGGCCTGGCTTCCACAGGTGCATGTTGCAATGAATTCCACACATTCACCACTCTCTAGCTAGAGAAATTCCTCCTCCTCTTTGTTCCAAATGGCCGTCCCTCTATCCTGAGGCTGTGTCTTCAAGTCCCCACCATCCTCTCCAATTCTACTCTACCAAGGTCTTTCAACATTTGATATGTTTCACTGAAATCCCCCTTCATTCTTCTGAATTCCAGTGAGTACTGGCTCAGAGCCTTCAGATTCTCCTCATATGCTAAGTAGCCTAACACTTCTGCAGAGTACTGTACAAAGTTATCATGGATAATTAACGTACCACCCTGCACAACTTTGGGATGTGGAATGGAAAGGGAGCACGCATGTGAAACCAACAGGGAGAAAGTGCTTAACAGAAGAGATCCAGCAGAGGCTGGAAATCCAGGGTAACGCACACAAAATGTTGGAGGAACTCAACATGTCAGGCAGCATCTATTGAGAGGAATAAAGAGCAAATGTTTCAGGTCGAAACCATACATCAGGACTGGAAAGGAAAAGGGAAGAAGGTGGGGGTGGGGAGGGGAAAGGACTATAAGGTAGAATATGATAGGTGAGGAAGAAAATAGGTGTGTGTGAGGGGGGTAATGAGGGGAGGGATTATCATGACAATTTTATTTCAGAATAATATTGAATTGCTATCAAAACCAAAACGTTACTAAAGATTAGGTAACAGTGCAAAGACAGGGTAAATCATCAGTAATATAATGCATGATATCACGCAGAAATATTTTGAAGCACCTGATATAAAATTATTTCTCTCAGAAACTTTTGCATGTGAGATAGCGTAGGATAGTTGAATGGTTATTGGATTAGGAAGTTCAATTGGATCTCCATTTCCAGTCCATCAGTTCTACATTGGCTCATAAAACAATTTGATTTCCTCACCAGTTCCCTCTGTGGCCTACTCTCCCCCTGCCACCCCACTTACATAAAAGGGGCAATTTACAGTGGCAGATTATGAGGTGGGGGACGGAACCAGTTACACAGAGAATTGATGAGGGAATAGCATTTACATTTACTTTGCAAGCCTTGTTGCGTTGACCGTAAACACAAACATATTTCACTGTATGATTTGAAGTGCACATGACAAATAAAGTGAATCTTTAATCTTAACAACACTCATCTATGGGATTTATGTATTTTTTATTGCGATATAGTGCAGAACAGGCCCTTCCAACTGGGCCGCCTAATAATCCCCTGAATTAATTCAAGCCTAATCACGGGACAATTTACAAAGACCAATTAAGCTGCAAAGTGGTACATCTTTGGACTGTGGGAAGAAACCAGAGCACCTGGTGGAAATCCACTCATTCATAAGGAGAAAGTACAACCTCCTTACAGACAGCAGTGGGAATTGAACCTGGGCCACATGTACTGTAAGGCGTGGTGCTAACCTCTGTGTTACTGTGCTGCTCCCACAGTGCTGATGCGGGAGGATATTTGGACATCAAGAGGAAACCCTCATGGTCACTGGGAGGACATGCAAACTCTACACGGTAGTAGATTCCAGGCAGTATCCGATGTCAGGATTGAACCTGGGACACCAGCAGTGCAAGGCAGCAGAGACTCCCTCACAAGAGGAGGCAGAAATGCAAAATTACTAACAGAAGGGAAAAAAGACCGAATGCTGGAAATACGAGATATCCCATACCGATTCAGAGTAATTGTCATGGTACTACAACACAGAAACAGGCCCTTTGGCCCATCTAATCCATACTGACCTCATCTTCTGCCAAGATCCATCTACTCACACCCAGACCATATCCTTGCAAATTCCTCCCATCAAAAACTGTCCAAAATTCTTGTAAGTGTTACAATTAAACCTGCAGCAACCATTTCCACTGGCATTTCTTTCCACACCCACACCGTCCCCTGAGTGGAGAAGTTCCCCCTTAAATATTCCTAAACCTATGGACCCCTAGTTCTATTCTCAACTGCAGCATGCATTCATCCTATCTACTCCCCTCATAATTCTGTATACTTGCACAAGATCTCCTCTCATTCTCCTGCACACCAGGGAATAAATTCCTAACCTACTCAATCATTCCCTATATCTCAGGCCCTCAAGTTCCACAACAACCTTCACTCTTTCAAGTTTATTGACATCTTTCCTGTAGGCAGGTGACCAGAAACACACATAATACTCTAAATTCAGTCTCACCAAAATCTTGTACAAATTTAGCATAACATACCAACTTCAGTAGCCAGTGCCCTGTTTTATCAAGGCCAATGTGTCAAAAGCTCTCTTTTGTGCTTAGTTTGAAAGATGTAAATAAGATTGAAAGAGTGCAGAGACCATTTACAAGGATGTTGCCAGGTCTGGAGGACCGAAGTTATAAGCAAAGAGTAAATAGGTTAGGACACTTCTCCTTGGAACATAGAGTTTTAATGGAAGTTTATAAAATTATGAGGAGTATAGATAGGGTAAATGGAAGCAGGCTTTTTCCACCGAGGCTGGGTTGGACTGCTAGTGTTCATGGGTCAAGGGTGAAAGGTGAAAAGTTTAGGGGAATATGAGGGGAAGCTTCTTTTCTCACAGGGTCACGAGAGTGTGGAGCAAACTGCCAGCACAGTTGCGCATGTGAGCTCAATTTCAATGTTTAGGGTTAGTTTGTATAGGTACATGGATGGTAGGGATATAGAGGGATATAGTCATGGTGCAGGTCAATGAGAGTAGGCAGCTTAAATGGTTCAGCATGGACTAGATGGTCGGAAGGGCCTGTTTCTGTGCTGTACTTTTCTATGACTCTATGAAGGATTAATGGGCTTAGCTGTAAGGTGATGTGCTGTACCTGAAATGACAAGAATCCTTGATGAGGATGGTTTGGGCCTAAGTGCTGGAGTATCTGATTGAGACACAGTACCAAACTGGATTTACAACTGAGCACAAAACAAATGCTAGGCAACATCACCTTGCGATTAAGGACCGAACTTCAGTTCCAGTGCTTTTTAAATGTTCAATTCTTGGCGCCCAAAAACATTATTGCCAATTACGGGACGGCCTTGAGTCTATAATGGGGCCGAGCAAGCTACCCATACTCCGAGAAGTTAGAGTGAGTAAACACTGTAAGCTAGTGCAGTTGGGGAGATCTCGTAACAGGACCCCCTCCCCTATAGCTGACTCCTGATTGCTTTGGCTGTTTGGAGAGTCTGTGATGGGAGTCATGAGTGGGAGTCAGATCCAAGATATCTCTTGCACCTTTCCTTGGGTCCAAATCCTTCCCAGTCCACGAGATATGTCTGAACACCCTAAATAGTGTGCAAGTCCAAGAGTCATCTCACCGTGAAGACCTGTTCCCCGTTGATAAACATGGGTGATGGCAGAGCTGGTGGTGGTGGGCTAAGGGGCTGGTGCAGACTGGTTTTAACTTAGAGATGAGGAAGGTGAGATTAACCTTTGGAGTCTTGTTAGCTGCAGGGTGTGAGCTACCAGGTTTACTTTGTTCAGGACTTTGAAGGGTCCAATGAACTTGGGTGCCAACTTTCTAGTCTCTGCCTTGAGAGGCAAATCATGAGTGGACAGCCAGACCTGTTGCCCAGGCTACAAAGCAGGTCCCTGTCTTCTCCTGTGGTTCGCCTTGGCTTCCACCTACTGGGAGAAGGCCAGCAAAATACCTCTTGCCCTATTCTGTTTTTGCTTGCAGATTTGGGTGAGACCTTTTGCTACAGCGACTGCAACCTTGGCCTCCTGTTAACCATATAACAATTACAGCATGGAAACAGGCCATCTCGGCCCTTCTAGTCCATGCTGACGCTTACACTCACCTAGTCCCACTGGCCCGCACTCAGCCCATAACCCTCCATTCTGCAAAGAGAGGTGGAAGGTAATCAAACTGGCACTCAAATGGTGACATCCTGTGCACTAAAATCTGCTAAGTGTTGTGGGTGATCTCTGCCTACATCAATGGTCGCAACACACACATCAGCTCTTTCGGGTTCTTTGACCCCGGTTGATACGTCAGGATGAAATTGAAACGGTTAAAGAACAAAGACCACCTGGCCTGCCTGAAATTCAGCTTCTTGAATATAAGCCAGGTTCTTGTGGTCTGTCCAAATGATAAAAGGGTTCTTGACCCCATCCCCCTCGCCAGTGACGCCGTACCTTCAAAGTGAACTTAACAACAAGAAGCTCCCGATTCCTGATGTCATAGTTTCTCTAATCCGGGGTAGCCACCTGAAGAGGAATGCACATGGGTGCAATTTACCGTCCGAAGGTCACCTTTGTGATAATGCTGCACCTGCCCCCACGTCTGAGGCATCTACCTCCACGATGAAGGGAAGGACCGGCTTAGGTGAAACCAAGATGGGGGCTGATGTGAACCGCTGTTTAAGCTCTGCAGCCTCTGCTTCAGTCGTCCAGACAAAAGGGCCTGAGGATTTCTTGGTTGGCACTGTCAGCCAAGGCTAGGGCATCTTTTAGTTTGTTCCGGAGTCTGTGACCAAAGTTCCCGGTTCCAACCACTCTTGCGTCAAAGTTCAGAACTCTATAGCGTAGTTGGCCGTGGACCAACTTCCCTGATGCAGCTTCATCAGGACGACTGAGCCTCTGTTTGCACCGGCAGGGTGATAACAACACCTTTCTCATGGTGGGCATGAACTCCTCCAAATCCACACTGATCTCCAACCTTGGTTCCCAATGCACGGTGGCCAAGGCGAGGGTCCTCCAGGTCAGCAGAGAGAACATGAAGGCCACCCTTCTGCGCTCTGAAGGGAACTGGGATGGCTGCAGTTCGAACTCTGAATGAGGAAGTCGTGACAAGAGCCCGGGTCACCGTTCGATCTCTCTGGGATCGGAAGAGGTACTGGCTCCACAGAATGATCGACAGCTTCGCCCGAATGACTCTTGTATCCTCCTTGCTTTAGCTCGTAAACAGTGGCCTGGAGATCATGTTTCTCCAGATTCTGTCTGGAAATCCTCTCACTGTGGCTGGCCACTGTGGCCGAGAGACTCGGAAACCCCGCTGGCTCGATTGCACTTTGACGAGAATCCTTGACGAGGTTGATTTGGACCCAAATGCTGGACTATCCGAAGCAAGAAATGAGACATGGATCAAGAACCAAGCACAAAACAAACACCAGATGACCATCACTGGTAGGTTTACAATTGAGCACTGAATTTAAGTTCAGGTGCTCTTTAAATACTCAATTTTTTGGCACGCAGAACATGATTCCCAACCAGTGGTTTCATCTATAGAACCATAGAACTACAGAACTATAGAACATTACAGCACAGAAACAGGCCTTTTGGCCCTTCTTGGCTGTGCTAAACCATTTTTCTGCCTAGTCCCACTGACCTGCACCTGGACCATATCCCTCCATACACCTCTCATCCATGTACCTGACCAAGTTTTTCTTAAATGTTAAAAGTGAGCCTGCATTTACCACTTCATCTGGCAGCTCATTCCACACTCCCACCACTCTGTGTGTGAAGAAGCCCCCTCTAATGTTCCCTTTAAACTTTTCCCCCTTCACCCTTAACCCTTGTGGTTTTTTTTTTCTCCCCTAGCCTCTGTGGAAAAAGCCTGCTTGCATTCACTCTATCTATACCCACCATAATTTTATATACCTCTATCAAATCTCCCCTCATTCTTCTACACTCCAGGGAATAAAGTCCTGAACTCTTGAGGGAGCTCCGGTAGCTATCCATACTCTGGAGAGTTAGAGTCCCTTAACCCTGGAAGCTGGCGTGGTTGGGGGCATCTCGTAACACCTTAAGCTGACACTAAGTTCAGTTCAGGAGCAGAAATACAGAAAAGTTGGAGTAGACGTGGGCTGGAAAACTAATTTCATTCCAATTTTCCCTGGTGCAGTCAGAAACTTCCTGCACAGCTTTACCAAATAAATTCTTCTGCGGAATCTGCCACCCGAGGTGCCATTAAGAGTTGCTTCAAGCAGTGAGAGTGGCGTTTCTCGTCTTTATAGTGTTGTTCTTAAATATCTCGGGTTAATTCGTCATGTGAGTTTCAATTAATTGGAAGAAGTGCTTTGGCAGGGGGAACTCGAACAGTGGGTAGTCTCATTGGCTCTCATTGATGGATGAAACGTTAATTCCACTGAAGAGTCAATAAATGGGAGCTGTTAATGTTCCTGGTTCATTAGTTGAACGCTGGAATTGAATTACTGTTGTACTGCAGCGCAGGCATCAGTTTTATCTGGGATGTGACTGCCTGGCGCAAGTAATTGGCAGCAGCATGCTTTTGTTAATGTAAGGAACTTGTCTCTGCCAATAGTATTATTGGCATCGAAGCCTGTGCCAGGACTCTGAGCTGGTGCCCTGCTGGGGTACCAGCAAATGTGGTTGCTGGCTGTGGTGGGAGCCAGATGATTGGTGGGTCTTACCATAGGTGCAAAGCAATAAATACCTATTTAATCAGTCTATCTGAATATCGAGATACAGCACAGAACAGGCCCTTCCGCCCTTCGAGCCGTGTGGTCCAGCAACCCCCGATTTAATCCCAGCCTAATCACAGTAATAGTTACAATATCCAATTAATCTACCAACCGGTGCATCCTTAGACTGTCAGAGGAAACCCAGGTGTTCATGGGAACAACGTTTAAACTCCTTACAGACAGCAGTGGAACATGTGCTGAAGAAGGCCACCCTTGTGTTGAGAAAGTCAAAGTCAAAGCAAATTACCATATACTACCCTGAGATTCCCCTTCTGTGGGCATTCTCAGCAGATACAAAGAAATACAATAGAATTAATGAAAAACTACACACAAAGATGGATCAACAACCAATGTGCAATAAATAGAAGACAAATAGTGCAAATGCAATATATAAATAATACATACATACACACATACACAGACACATACGTAAACACATAAATATGCATACATACATACACACGTATACAGATACAAACACACACACATATACATACACATACATACATACAGAATACTGAGAATATGAGTTGCAGAGTCTCTCAAAGTGAGTACATTGATTGTGGAATCAGTTCAGTGTTGAGGTGAGTAACCACTGTAACTAATAAGGAGCTATCAGAAGAATCAAAGGGCCTAAAGAAATTCCTAGGGCCTGATGACATGATACCTAGGCTACTAAAAGAGGTAAGAATGAGTTCTGGGGACACAAGAGATTTAGCAGATGTGGAAATCTTGAGCAACACATACAAAATGCTGGAGAAACTCAGGTCAGGCAGCAGCTATGGAGGAAAATGAAAAGTCACTGCCCATCCTGATGAAGGATTGTTTGCCCCGATATAGGGTCTCAGCCTGAAACATCAAGTTTTTATTTCCTTTCAGAGGTGCTGTCTGACCTGCTGAGCTTCTCCAGAATTTTGTGTGTGTTGTTGAAGAAGCTCTGAATTTTCAAATCTGCCGTCATTGAGGTAAGTCACCTGGTGGTTAGAGGACCGTGAATGTACTGCAGGGATAAGCCGTCATTACAGGCTGGTGAGTATAATATCTGTGCTAGGGAATTCATTGGAAAAGTTTCTGATGGACATGATTAATCTGCAATTGAGCAACAGGGATTAAAAACAAATATCTTCAGCATGGCTTATGAAAGAGAGATCCTCTCCGACGAATCAGTTTGAAATTATACAGAAAAGTAACGAAGTGTGCTGATGAGAATGGTGAGCCTGATGTGGTCTACTTGAACTTCCGTGAGACTTTGGAGAAGGTCCCGCTTGGGAAACTGGTCCAAAAGCTTAGAGGTCTTGGAATTCAGGGCAATCTGACAAATTGGAAACAACATTTACTCACTGGATTAGATGGCATCCGTGATAAGGGCAGGTTATACAAACTAGGGATGTTTTCTCTCGACAAACAGAAGCTGAGGGGAGACCTAACTGAATTAATTATGCAAGGTAAAGGTAGAGTAGATAGATGAATTCACTCATCTTTTTCCATGAATGAATTCTCTAATAGTATAAGGCATGTAATTAAGATGCGGTGGTGGTGGTGGGGGGGAGGAATTCTAAGGAGATATACAAGGGAATATTTTTGCACACAGAATGGTGGAAGCCAGGAATGATAGTGCAAGCAGATACAAAAGGAGATTTTTAAAAGGCACTCAGGTGGGCACATGAGTATGCAGAGAATGGAAGAACACGGACCATGTGCAGGTAGAAGCAATTTGGTGTCACTCGTTTAATTAGCTTATGGGCCTGTTCCTGTGGTGTACTGTTCTATATTTATATTTTGAATTGGTTTGGTAATGGGAAGACTGATCACGGAAGTTTGTTTTAATAATGAGCAGAGCAATGGCGAGTGGAATTTAATCCTGAAAAGTTTGAGGTGACGTACTCTGGAAGGATCAGAAAGGCCAAGATTTACACAGTGGAGGTTATGGACCTAGGAAATACTGTGATACATTGATGTAGGTCCAAATATCCCTGAAGAAAAATATCCTTGATGATCTGGTCAAGGTGGGCCTGTTTCTCCGCTGCAGGATCCCATAAAAATGCAGAACGTGCGTTCCCCACCCCCCCTTCTAAAAATGGATTGTTGCTACACAAGCAAGTAACTGCAAATGCTGAAAGAAAAAATAAGGTTATGTGGGAGGGAAAGATTAGATTGATCTTAGAGTAGATTAAAACCTCAGCACATTATGGGCCGAAGGAGCCGTTCTATGTCCACACTGCAAAAGGAAAAGCTCCTCAGAACACTTCAACACCCACTGAACATTCAAAATTTCCGTTAGTGAGTCGGGTGTCTCACCGAACCCTTTGCCTTGGGATCTGGGAACCTAATCTTTGGGTATATTGAGAGAGTGTAAGAGGATTTTCTCCCAGTAACAGCCCCAGAGGAACTACCAAGCAGCATTTGGAAAGTGGGATCTAAATAAACATAGTAAATGCAGCATTAGAACATAGAACGCAGAACACCACAGCACAGTACAGATTCTTCGGCCCACAATATTGTTGATGCACCATCAATAACTCTTGGAGACATGAAGCGAGATATAGGCTTTTATTGGCTGGAAGAAAGAACAAGCAGCAATTGACCACCACACTGCATCCTGGAAACTGAGGCCGGGGCGGAGTCCCCAATCGCGTTTATACCGGGGTCCGTGGGAGGAGCCACAGGATAAGTCAGCGGGGGTGGGGGGGGGGGGCGTTTCCAGACAGGTATATGTAGTTCACCACAATTGTGCTGACCTTTTAACCTACTAACATCAGGCTAACCCCTCCCTCCACATTGCCCTCCATTTTCCTAATATCAATGTGCTTATCTAAAGGTTTCCTGAAGGTACTTATTTATTTAGTGATACAGCATGAGGTAGGCCCTACCAGCCCTTTCAGCCATGGCACCTCATCAACCCCCAATGAACCCAATTAACCTGAACCTCATCACAGAACAACTTACAATGACCAATTAACCTACTTGGTGCGTCTTTGGACCGCGGGAGGAAACTGGAGCGCCTAGAGGGAAAACACATGCACTTCATGGGGAGAATGTACAGAGATCCCTTATAGAACAGCACCAGAATTGAACTCTGAACTCTGGAATGCCCTGAGCTGTAACAGCTAACTGCTATGCTAAGGTGGCACCCTGACAGAACATTCCACACACTCAACACTCTCTGTCTAAAGAACTTGCCTCTGACATCACCCTCCCCCCACCTGCCCCTATGCTTTATGCACCCTGGTATTAGCCATTTCTGCCCTGAAAATGATTTCGGCACCCCACTTGGCCTACACCACTTATCATGTAGGGCTGGAATTTTCAAAAGCCTTTAGATGTGAAGCAAGGGGCAGAACCAACAAACCAGGATGACCCAAGGACAGGCTTTTCATGAAATTTCACACAAAATATTCAATCCACAATTCCAAATGTCATCCTGTATAAATAGTGAGTAGTAGTAGAAAAATAATACCATTGAAAGCAAGTCAAACAATTTCCAGAGCAGGCCACATCAATAAATATGGCTTTGGCTGATACTATGCTCTGTAGACTTTCCCATTTAATTCCCACAATGCACTGCACACAGGATATTCAGAGCAGCCACATGTGCCCTTTGACCTGTTGGAAGGCAATTATGGTTTTAATATGATTTTACCTGTTGGTCTTCCTGGTGAAATGTAAAAAAAAAATCTCAATGTTGATACAAGAACATTAGGAAATAGGAATGGGTCATTGGGTCCATCAAGCCTGCCCTGCCATTCAATATGATCATGTCTGATCTGCCCCAGGCCTCAACTTCCATTTTGTATCAGCTCCCCAAAGCCCTCAGTTCCTTGATGTTCCAGATTTCTCAAGCTTCTCCTTAAATACTCACTGTGACCAGCCTCCACAGCCAGTGCAGTGTAAAGTTACAGAAACTTACCACCTTCTGAGAAGAAATTCCTACACTTCTCAGTTTTATATGATCAACCCAAGATTTACAATTTGTTTATTTATCACATGCACATCAAAACATACAGTGAAATGTGTCATTTGTGTTAAAAACCAACACAGCCAAGGAAAAAGCAGAAACAATGGGCCTACCTGGACAGGCAGACCCATTCTGGTATCAACATAGTATGCTCATTTCTACCTCCTAACCAAGATCCACAAACCTGACTGTCCAGGTACACCCATTGTTTCTGCTTGTTTCTGCCACATTGAATTTATATTTGTATATTTCAACTCAGTTTTATCCCCCCTGTTCAGTCCCTTCCTACCTACATCCATGACACTTCACACACTCTTGATCTTTTCAATCATTTCAAGCTCCCTGGCCCCAAGCATTTTATTCTCACTATGGATGTCCAGTCCCAATACACCTCCATCCCTACCAAGAAGACCTCAAAGTTCTCCGCTCCTTACAGGACATTAAACCCAACCAGATCCCCTTCATTACCACTCTCCTCCGTCTGGCAGACCTTGACCTCACTCTCAATAATTTCTTTTTTGGCTCCTCCCACTTCCTTCAAACCATTGGTGTAGCCATGGGCACTCAAATGGGTCCCAGCTATACCTGCCTTTTTGTTAGCTATTTCCAGCATCTGCAGATATTCTCTTGTTTGTGATTGGACTAACATTCACAAAATGGCTGGCAGAACAACACAGAACACAACAAACAACAAAACAATCCTCAGTTCCTCCCTCCTACCCAAACAGATACATAGTCACCTAACCCCAAAGAGTCCATATTCTCTGTCCTCCATTAGACTGGATTCAAATGCAGACCCTTTATCCATGTCTGCTCATTTGAGACTCTAATGCCACAGGAAGCATACAAAAAGCTATCCTGTTATGTTCCTATAGGATTGATGAGATCATCTCATTTCCCTAAACTCCAAAATAAAAAAAGCTACAGGGCTAAATTCTAAAGTTCAAAGTAAGTTTATTATCAACGTGAATACATGACAACATTTACAACCCTGAGATTTATATCCTTGGGGGCATACTCAACAAATCTATAGAATAGTATAGTAACTATTACATAATCAATGAGAGATCACCCAACTAGGGCATTCCACCAGAATGCAGAAAGACCACGAACTGTGTAAATAGAAATATTAATAAATAAGCAATATATATCGAGGACATGAGATGAAGAGTCCTTGAAAGTGAGTCCAATGGTTGTGGGAATATTTCAATGATGGGGCAAGTGAAGTTGAGTGAAGTAATTCTCTTTTGTTCAAAAGCCTGATGGTTGAGGGGTAGTAACTGTTCCTGAACCTGATGGTGTCGCCTTCTTCCTAGTGGTAGCAGTGAGAAGAGGGAATGTCCTGGGTTGTCGGGTTCCCTGACGTTGGATGCAGTTTCCCATTACAGTATTTCATGTAGATGTGACCAATCATTGGCAGGGCTTTACCCATGATGGCCTGGCCAAATCTACTACTTTTTGTAGGACTTTCCATTCAAGGGGATTACAACTGTTCAGGAAAGGACAAGGCTCTCATTCCGGGTATTAACCTAATGGACCTCTTCAGATTCTCTTCAGTGTTAGTACATCCTGCGAAACAAGACACAGACATGCCAATATTGGTCCTTTAAGTACCCCAACAGATGTGCAGACCCAGGTGGTAGGCCAACGGGCCTCTACTTCTAGACATCTGACTCGACTTTTTTTTAAACACCCAGCTTTACAACTAAAGTTCACTGGGTCATTCTGAGTGCTGCAGGAGTAAGAAATTCAGATTCTGATTGTAGAAACTCATTAAAAAATAAATAAAAAAGGAAATGCAGATTCTGTCTTTTATTTCTTTACTGTCTCTGGCAGATCCACATCAAAGAGTTAAAATGAGACCTATGAGGGTGTAGCATTCTGCATTGCGCTTAGAATATCTTTTCCATGGAAGTAAAGAAATGTGTCTAGGGTAGCCTGATGATTTGCCCACATGCTGTTAATTAAGCAATAGTTCAGTTCATTCAGGGCTGCAACATGGGTTAATTTTCCATTCGACCCACAATGTTTCTTAATTGGATAATTTCTCATTCCATTTCAGCCTTTCCCTTACATTAACAATACTAACAATGCGGTCTAGTCTGTGTGGGGAAACATACTGGCTCTTTTAATTGGTGGAATTGCACTGAATTGGGTTCTTTTATTCAGTTCATAATGTGGATGCTGTAATTAAGCACAGTGTGACAAAATAGACTGTATTTGTTGAGTCAGTTACAGTGAGATTTGAAACTTCTCACCCACCACAGCTGGGGGAGATCCTTGTCTTTTCAATAGGTATGCCAGGGGAAGTGCTCAACAGATAAAATACACTCGCATAGAAAATATCCATATTCCGCATGGCAGGCCATTCAGCCCATCAGGTTAATGTGGGCTCTCAGAGTACTCCCCAGCTAAATTTCCCTGTGACTTATTCTTGCCACATTCCCATCCAATTTCCCAGTTTTTACCACTCATATGCACAACAGGGGCAATTGACAGTGGTCAAATAACCTACCAACTATAAATCAGAGCAACACACACAAAATGCTGGAGGAACTCAACAGGTCAGGCAGCATTTACGGAAAAGAGTAAACCGTTGATGTTTCGGGCCAAGACCCTTCTTCAGGATTGAGAGGGAAGGGAGGAGATGCCTGAATTTAAAGGTGGGGGAGGGGAAAGAGGTTAGCTGGATGGTGATAGGTGAAGCCAGGTGGGTGAGAAAGGTCAAGGACTGGAGAAGGAAGAACCTGATAGGAGAATGGAAAATAGGAGAAAGAGAAGGAGGAGGGGACCCTGGGGGAAGCAACAGGTGAGAAGAAGTAAACTATCAAAGTGGGGAACAGTGGAAGTGGGTGGAGGGGATTTTGTTCACCGGAAGGCGAAATTGATATTCATGCCATCGAGTTGGAGGGTACCCAGACAGAATATAAGGTGTTAAAAACACAAAATGCTGGCAGAACTCAGCAGGCCAGACAGCATCTATGGGAGGAGGTAGTGACAACATTTCGGGCTGAAACCCTTCATCAGGAGTGAAGTAACATGGGATGGTCGAGGGGGGATAAGAAGTGGGGGGAGGGATGAAGTAGAGAGCTGGGAAGTGATAGGCTGGAGGGAAATGGGCTAGGGGGAAGGTAGAGAATTATGGGAAATAAAACAGAAAGAAAGGTAGGTCTGGGGGGAGATTATAGTGAGGGGGGAAAAGAGAGAGTAAGAGAACCAGACTAAGATTATAGATAGGGATGGGGCAAGGGGGGGCAGGAGTATCAATGGAGGTCTGTGAGTTGAATGTTCATGCCGACAGGTAGGAAGCTACCTAGGTGGGAGATAAGGTATTGCTCCATCGACCTGCGTGTGGCCTCATCTTGACTGTAGAGGAGGCCATGGGCAGACATGTCGGAGTGGGAGTGGTCTGTGGAATTGAAGTGTGTGGCCACAGGGAGATCCCACCACTGCTGGAGGACTGAGCGCCGGTGTTCGGCGAAACGGTCTCCCAGTCTGCGGCGGGTCTCCCCAATGTATAAATGGCCACATCGGGAGCACCGGATACAGTATATCACCCCAGTTGACTCGCAAGTGAAGTGATGCCTCATCTGAAAGGACTGTCTTGAGCCTAGGATGGTGGTGAGGGAAGAAGTATGGGGGCAGGTGTAGCATTTCTTCCATTTGCAGGGATGAGTGCCTGGAGGGAGGTTGTTGGGGAGGGATGGGGAGGATGAATGGACAAAGGAGTTGCGTAGGGAGCGTTCTCTGCGGTAAGCCGAGAGTAGGGGGGAGGGAAGATATGGCTGGTGGTGGGATCACATAGGAGGTGGCGGAAGTTACGGAGGATTATACGTTGGATCTGTAGGCTGGTAAGGTGATAGGTGAGGACCAGGGGGACTCTATCCCTGGTGGGCTGGCGGGGGGGATGGGGTGAGGGCAGAGGTGCGTGAAATACGGGAGATGCGATGGAGGGCAGAGTTGATAGTGGATGAAGGGAAGCCCCTTTCTTTAAAAAAGGAAGACATCTCCTTTGTCCTAGAATGAAAGGCCTCATCCTGAGAGCAGATGCGGCAGAGGTGGAGGAATTGAGAGAAAGGGATAGCATTTTTGCAGGAGACAGGGTGGGAGGAGGAATAGTCTAGGTAGCTGTGGGAGTTTGTTAGTTTGTAGTAGACATCGGTGGATAGGCTCTCTCCAGAGACAGAAGCAGAACAATCTAGAAAGGGGAGGGAGGTGTCAGAAATAGACCAGGTGAATTCGAGGGTGGGAGTTCTGTGTTTTTATTTATTTCCAGCATCTGCAGATTCACTCAGGTTGCCTTAGAATATAAGGTGTTACTCATCTGCCCTGAGGGTGGCCTCACCTCAGTACGAGAGGGGGTCATGGACTGACACTTTGGAATGGGAATGGGAATCAGAATTAAAATGTTTGGCCATCAGGAGGTCCCATTTGTGGAGGATGGTGCAGAGGTACTCGACGAAGAGGCCCTCTAATTTTATGTAGTGGAGACCACATCGGGAGCACCGGACACAAAAGACGACCACAGCAGACTTGCAGGTGAAGAGTTGCCTCACCTGGACGGACTGTTTGGAGCCCTCAATAGAGATGGGACCAGAACACCTGGAGGATATCCACCCAGAGAGAACTATGGGGACTGGAATTAGGATTGACCCTGGTACATGAAGCTGTGAGCCCTTTGCTCTATCAACTGCACCCCTGCTCCACCCACTCAAAATGCTTGCTGCTACCATTTCAAATAGAAGTGAAGTTGACTTCATAAGCATCTACCAGAATTCCCTAATTTAGAAGAGAATAGCATAGGTCTGAACATCACCAATGCCTGTCCTGGTCCCACCACGGCCCAGAAATGTCACCAACGCAGATCGTGAGGCCCTTTGAGCCATGATGCCCAGCAACCATCCAATTTAATGTTAGCCTAATCATGGGACAAGTGACAATGACCAATTTACCTAGCAACCGGTATGTCTTTGAATTATGGGAGGAAACCAGAGCACCCTGTTGGAAGAAAGTATAAACTCCTTGCGGGCAGCGTCAGGAATTGAACACGGGTCACCTGTACTGTAAAGCGTTGAGCAAACCACTGCACCCTGTTACTCTGCACTGCTACTGCTTTACCATATTCCAGCTGATTGCACTGTGAAATGATTTGATCTGTATGAACCATATGCAAAAGACCAACTTTACAATGCATGTCAATACATGTGATAATAATAAACCATTACCAGTATCAATAAATCAGAATTATTCACAGCACTTTATGGAAGGGCTGCATAGGGTCCACGTCCACAGATAAAATGCTGGAGGAACTCGGTGGTTTAGGCAGCACCAATGGAGGAAAATAGACAACCAATGATCTGGGTAAAAGCCCTTCATCACCAGTCCAGAGAAAGGGTTTCGACACAAAATATCGACCATCCATTTTCTCCACCCACTGAGTTCCTCCACCTTCTTGTGTGATGCTCTGCAGATTCCAACATCTACCTTCTCTTGTGACTCTGTAGTGGCTAAGTCACCATATTAGCAATCAAGAGACCTCGACTCCTGATTCTGAGGCAGAAGTTCAAATCCTATGCTGGCGCCAAGGCGAGTTATTATCAATTCAGTAAATGCTCTGTGAATTAAAGAAACTGGTGTTATGAAATTAAATTCCAGATCCAGAGTGGAAATAAATCGGTCTCACTGATGCTGAAGAAAGCTTCTATCCTTAACTGATCTTCCCCACGTTACCTCAGGCCTCGAATGAAGTGGTGGACTCACTCTGAGATATTTAGGAATTCACCTGGTTTAATGGCAATAAATCCTGCATTTCCAGTAGTGCCTTCGTTTATCTGTCTACACTTCACACTGCTTCAGGAACGTTATCAACATAACCAAAGGTCTCCTACACAAGACCCTCTTTCTTCTCCCCTTTTCTATCAGGCAAAAGATGCAAAAGCTTGAGAACATATACCACCTGGCTCAAGAACAGCTGCTATCCTGCTGATATAAGACTCTTGAAGAGATCTCTAATATGATATAGATTAACTCTATCAATTTCCCCTGCCCCCTCCCCTCTTCTATTCCCCACTCTGGCCTTTTACCTCTCCTCACCTGCTTATCACCTTCCCTTAGGACCCCCCCCCCTCTCCTTTTCCCTAGAGTCCATGCTTTCTCCTATCAGATTTCTTTCTTTTCCATACCTCGACCCTTTCCCACCCACCTGGCTTCACCTATCCCCTTACAGCGAGCCTCCTTCTCCCTCCCCTCATCTTCTTATTTTGACATCTTCTCCCTTCCTTCCAGTCCTGAAGAAAGGTCTTGGCCCAAAACGTCAGCTGTTTATTCATTTCTATGGATGTTGCCTGACCTGCTGAGGTTCTCCAGAATTTTGTGTGTGCTGCTAGAGATTGACTTTTGTTCTTTTATTCTACCTCAATGTGGCCCTGTCACTTCACCCACAATGCACTTCCCTGTATTTTGCATCCTGTTTTCCTTTTTTACTTCCTTGACGTATCACTTCATGGAATACTCTGTCCAGATGTCATACAGCAAATCTTGTCACTGTATCTTGCCAATAATAAGCCAATTACAATTACGCATCCCACGAATGCTTCAGGAAGTATTTCTCTGAGAAATGGCATAGTTTTCCCGTGGCTTTTGGGCTGCAATAATTGGCATTGAATAAGCAATTGCAGCTAGTGAGGTCCAACAAGAGGGAAGGAGTGGGTGAGTCATGCTTGAGAAGACAGGAAGCAGGTCAAAGAGTCAATAGGAATCTGAAAAAAAATCCCAATTAAAAGCCTCATTAGAAGATCAGCACCTCTGGTGATGGATGCCCTTTGCTAGTGCACTGGCCTCGATTCTGCCTTGGAACTGAAATCACACCTCCTCTCTCAACTCTGACCATGTTGCCACATCTGACTAATGAAGCAAGGAAACCTATGTTGTTTATGTAATTGCCCAGATAGTGCAGGGAACACCGGCAATTATCGTCCATTCATAGCTCTCTTCTTAGCTCTGAAGAAGCTAAGGAATTTAATACAGGCACATGCAAGGTTTGCACTTCAGCAGGCCTTACACAGAGAACGTTAGGGCACTGGTGAGTGCAGTTAAACAAAGGGACCTGGGAATACACTTTCATTGAAAGTGGCATCACAAGCAGATAGGGCCATAAAGAAAGCTTTTGGCACATTGGTCTTCTTAAATCAAAGTATTGAGTACAGCAGATGGAATGTCATGTTGAAGTTGTATAAGACATTGGCGAGGTCTAATTTGGAATATTGTGTGCAGTTTTGGTCACCTACCTACAGTAAGGATATAAATAAAGTTGAAAGAATACAGAGAAAATTTACAAGGATGTCGCCAAGTCTGCGGGACCTGAGCCTATGGAAAGATTGAATAGGTTAGAACTTTATTCCTTGGAATATAGAAGATTGAGAGAAATTTAACACAATTATGAGGGGTATAGATAGGGTAAATATAAGCAGATTTTTTCCTCTGAGGTTGGGTGGGACTACAACTAGAGGTCATGGGTTAAGGGTGAAAGTTGAGAAGTTTGAAGGGAACATGAGGGGAAACCTCTTCACTCAGAGGGTCATGAGAATGTGGAATGAGATGCCTGCACAAGTAGTGACTGCAAGATTGATTTTTACGTTTAAGAAAAGTATGGACAAGTACCTGGATGGTAGGGGTATGGAGGGCTATGCTCTGAGTGCAGGACCTTGGGAGCATCTGGTTTAAATGGCTCAGTACAGACTAGGTGAACAGAAGGGCCCACTTCTGTGCTATACTTTTCTATGACCATGACTCTAGCATTACATAGATGGGAAGACAGTAGATCTACTTCCCTGAACGGTGTAGGTTACAAGAGTCTAGTTGCTATTTGCTTATTCAAGGAGTGGAAACTCCACTTATAATAGGTTTCTACACTTATTTATTTTTTATTTAGAGATACAGCATGGTAGTCGGCCCAACAATTCCGTGCCACCCAGTTACAACCCTGTGACCAATGAACCTACATCTTTGAAACCAGAGCATCCAGAGGCAACTCACGAGAGAATGTAGAGGGAATTGAACCCGGGTTGCTGGGGCTGTAGCACCATTACACATTACATAACCATTACACATCTGTGTTGCCCTCAAGAACAATTCTTAATTTCAGTTTTTATTTAATAATTTGAACATAAATTCCTCTGCTGCCACAGTGGGTTTTGAATCACTTTTCTGCTCCACTGCTCTGTAAATGTAACCACTATACTGTCAAGCCCCATACTTGACAGTGGGAATAAACCAAATTAAAGGAAATGTAATACCATCTAATCAATTAATGTCAGTAAAAGCTACTGAATGTATTACTTGACATGTGAAATAATTTGTTTCCACATTCTCTCAGTTAATCATCTCCTCCCATACGATAAAAATAGTGATTCCTGCCAACATAGCTTTGTGCAATACATAACAAATTATCCACAGAAATTTGAAAAATACACTCAGAAGCTGCTTACTAGGTACCTCTTCTACCTGTGTGTCTGTGGTCTTCTGCTGCTGTAGCCCATCCACTTCAAGGTTTGATGTGATGTGCCTTCTGAGAGGCCCTTCTGCACATCACTGCTGTAATGTTTGGTTATTTGAGTTACCATCATCTTCCTCCCAGCTTGAACCAACCTGGCCACTCTCCTTTGAACTCTCGCACCATTCTCTGTGAACTCCCCTGACAGTCGTGCTTGAAAGTCATGACTCAAACTACCCAGTTTGCCACCAACAGTCAATCATCCATGATCAAAGTCACTTAGATTACATTTCTTCTCCACTCTAATATTTGGTCTGATCAATACCTGAACCTCCTGACCATGTCTGCATGTTCTCATGCATTGAGTTGCTGAACATGATTGGCTGATTGGATATTTGCATCGATGAACACGTGTATAGGTGCACCTCATAAGGTGGCCACTGAGTGTGTGTGACGCTTATTTACCAGTTAATGGGAGTGTAGAGCATTCATAAGCCAGGTTTAAAGAATAGAAGTATTGTTCATTGTGTAGTGAACATAGTCTTTGCTTTTTGTACAGTCCAACTTAGAAAGACAGAGCTGAAGAAAGCCCTTGGGCTAGCTTAACCACATGCTGTTGGAGTACCAATTCCTCTCCATCAGCCATCCATGAAGCAATTCTTCCTTCTGGCATCTTCGACCAACTTACCACTGCTGCCAATGACCATTTCTCTAATAACTACAGATGGTAGATGCTAGTCAGGATGTATCTGGATGTATTATTTCAGGCTGATTTTCACAGCCTTTGTTCCCTTTATTGGTGTTTGAGTTGCCCCTCCAAAAAAGTCTTCTTTCCCAGGGAAGGAGGTACAGGAATCTTAGGTCCCCTACTACTACCAGGTACAAAAACAGTTATCACCCTTCAGTCAGGCTCCTGAATCAGTGCGGACAACTTCACTTACCACAACACTGAATTGATTACTGTACGCTACCTGTAGGCTCACTATCATGTTCTCGGTATTATTTATCTTTCAATTCCTTTGTTTGTTTGTTTATTTATATTATTGGTTTCATTTGTATTTGCAGTCTTCTTTTGCATATTGGTTGTTAGTCCTCATTTGTGTCTATTTACTTCACTGTGTCAATTGTATATCTGTGAATATACTGTGAATGCTTACAAGAAAACAAATCACAAGGTAGTATTTGTTGACATATAAGTACTTCGATAATAAATTTATTTTGTACTTTGAACTTTGAGCTCAGGAGTTCTAGTTATCAGCGCATGGAACCTTTCCAATTAATTTTAGCTTGCAATAACTTCATATGTATACATAACAACACCTCGGCCCAATATGGTGACCATTTATTCATTCCCATAGATGCTGTCTGACCTGCTGTGTTCCTCCAGCATTTTGTGCATGTTGCCTTGGATTTCCAGCATCTGCAGGTTTTCTTGTATTGATAACAATACCAAGATGGCCATCAAATCATGCAAAAAAACTCTGAGTAGGTGTCCTGAAGACCAGAAGTATTCATACCTACGAAGGCAAGTTAGTATTGAAACTATGAAATACAATCAGCCTCGGCTTAGCAATTGCATCAAGGCCATTTTGGAAATGTTATCCTCTCTATTGGCCCTCTTCCTGTCTCTGTGCTTAATCTCTCTTGGCTTTCCATGAAACAATCCAAGGATTGAAGGTGCCAAACACTTATATCAAGCTAGAAGGCCTTCCAAGGACAGTATCTGTGGTTAAAAATATGTGTATGAATCTATGATTTGAAACTAAAATGGGTGTCAATGAATTGCAACTACTGGAAGGGTTAAAGGTGACTTGTTCTACTAATGTGACTTGTGAACTGTTCTGTTTACTGCACACTTGACATGCATTTTGAATTATATTTTATTAACTTATTTCTGAAGGATGGATGGATGTTGCTCCGCCTACTCACACTCAATGGTTACGTGATGTTTAATGCTTCATGCTTAAATTTAGAGAAGATCCGTTGTTCAATTTCTGATTCTAACCAACACTTTCAACCATCGTGGGAACCATTTTTGAACTACTTTCATAACCTTTGATTTGGTGTTAAAGTACAAATGTTGACTAATAACATAAATCACTATGTGATAAGGATTTATTTCCATCTTTCTTTCTTTACCAAACAGCTTCGACCTTAGTAGTGGGTTTAGATTCTTTTTTATAATAAAATTATTACAATTCAAATTACAATTTAATTAATGTACTTATTTGATTATGAATATAGGGTTCTGCAATTTGCAAGTGTGATTTAAATATAATGTATTCAGTTGTATTCTATCTTTTTTTGATACGTAATATATATCCTCATGTACTCTGTATTCTTCTATGTGAAAATTAATAAAAATATTGAAAAGAACTTATTTCTGATAATATTTTACTTTATGTGCTGTGTGTGATATATGTATTGTGGGTGCGCTGTTATCCGCAGGAACATTGTTTCATTTTGTTGTATATATTTATTTATTGAGTGATACAACATGGAGTAGACCCTACCAGCCCTTCGAGCCACACCACCCCAGCAACCCCCCCCCCCCCCCCAACGACCCTTATAAACCCTAACTGAATCATGGGACAGTGTACAATGACTAATTAACCTACCCAATATGTCTTTGGACTATGGGAGGAAATTGGAGCCATGAGAGAAAGCCCATGCATTCCACAGGGAGGACATATAGAGATTTCTTACTGACTGCATCAGAACTGAACTGCCCAAGCTGAAATAGCATCACACTAATCTCTATGATACTGTGGCACCGAAATGTACAGTCAGACGACAATAAAATTGAACTGGAACTAATGCTTCAATCAGTTAGATGTCGCAAAGCACAGGTTTATTGCAATATGATTCCGAACCAATCAACATCAATATGGTCAACAGTATTGGTTTACTACAAAAACAGTAATAAGAACATAAAGATATGAAATATAGGAGTAGAATTAGGCCACTTGGCCATCGAGTCTGCTCCACCATTTCATCTTCATTTTCTCCTCTCAGCCCCAATCTCCTGCCTTCGCCCAGTATCCCTTCATGCCTTGACCAATTAACAATCTATCAATCACTGCCTTAAATATACGTAAAGACTTGGCCTCCACAACCGCCTGTGTCAATGAACTCCACAGATTCACCACTCTCTGGCTAAAGGATTTCCTCCTCAACTCCATTCCAAAAGGATGCCCCTTGAGTCTGAGGCTGTGTCGTCTGATCTTGGACTCTCCCACCATAGGAAACATCTTCTCGACATCCACTCTATCAAGATCTTTCACCATTCAATAGGCTTCAATAAGGTCACCTTTCATTCTTCTGAATTCTAGTTAATACAGACCCAGAACCACCAAACACTCTTCATGTGATAAGCTGTTCAATAATGGAATCATTTTTGTGAGCCTCCTTTGAACTCTCTCAAGTGTCAGTACATCCTTTCTAACATAAGGGGACCAAAACTGCTCACAATACTCCAAGTGAAGCCTCAGCAATGCCTCATAAAGCCTCAACATTTACACCATTCAAGTACAGTTATCTCTTGTTGCTGCCCCGGCAACAGAAAATGTAAGAATCTTCAGTGGTTCTTGATAGAACTCAGCCACAATTACAGTCTGATGGTAAGGCCTGCACAACCAACCTGGGAATAAACAGTACTCAAGGGAAAACAGAACAGAGCTCTTACATCCCTTCTGTTCTTATAAAACTCTGTTTTACTGTAAAAACTCTGTTTTTACTGTAAAACTGTTCTTGTAAAAGAGCATATGGGAGCATATCCTTGCTGTTATGGACATTGTCCCTACTTACTACTCCAGTCCAATTAAGGAGTTCTTTCTATCAATGGAAAAATCTCTTTTCATTCAAATGACTACACAATTTCCTGTTGCTTGACAAATACTTCCTTTCATATGACAGATCACTAGAACAACCAGTTCCAATTCTTAGCCCTGATTCCTCTGAGTACTAAACTCACAGATGATCAGATTTGGAATATGTAAGAATTTGTTCATTAACTATCTGTAAAATGCTAGGGCTTTCGCTCTCTTTCCCCTGCTCTAATGTTCTTTCAGGAAGGAATGTGTTTTTGGAAAGGAAAGCTTTCAGGTGGGAAGTGTCGAAATATGATTAATGACAGCTTGCCTTGCGCACATTGGAATTACATCTTTGCAAGCAATTTATCTTAGGAAGATAGAGTGTTGCTCTCAGAATCCACTTCTGTAAATACCAAGTGTCAAAATAAACAGGAGCGCTGGGGCTTTTAAGCCCCTAGGGGTTGTGATTGGGACAGAGAAGGGGAGGAATACTGCCAAACTTTTCCAAAATCTGGGAATACATCCACATTCCCATTGTTCCCTTGCCTCTGACAGTCAACCTGGGGCAACAATGAATATAAATAATCTTCTCAGGTCAGCTCTCTGGCACAGCAGTCACCTGTATGCAAGTCATAGACATTGGGCATGGAAACAGGCCATTCAGCCCATTGAACCTCTGCTGACCATCATTTTAATCTCTTTTCCAGGTTCTATAATTTGTCTACACATTAGAGGTCAATTAACTCATAAACGTTTGGGAGGTGAGAGGAAACAGAGCACCCATAACTGGCCAATGTGGTCACAGAGAGTGAAGAAGCCACTGGAGGAACTCAGACGATTGAGCAGTGTCTGTGGAGGGAGGGAGTGTTGACGTTTTGGGTCATGAGCTTGCAAAAGGACTGAGAGTGAGATGAAGGATAACTGGCATAAAGAGGGGAGGGGAGAGGTGAGACTGGGGCTGATAGGCGATAAGTGGACCAAGAAGGACGGAAAGACAATGGACAGCTGGAGGGAATGGGGAGACAGACCCCGTCCTCCTTAACTCCTCTTGCTCCTCCATCTCACTCCATCTGTTCATCATTCTTCAACCCTCCTTTCTCCACCAATTGCCTTCTGGCCCTTGTCTTGCCTTCCTCTCCCCCCCCCCACCCATCCTCCCTATACTGCCTACCTTCCCTCTCCATCCTTCCCCTGATGTAGGGCCTAAATTTGAAACTTCGATAACTCCTGACCCTTCGCAGATGCTGCTTGACTCGCTGATTTCCCTTTGCACCAGATTACTGCACCTGCAATCTCGTATGTCTCCATGGTCAAACGGAGAATGGACATACTCCACAATGACAGCACCGGTGGTCAGACTGGAACCTGCATTGCTATTGTTAATGCTTGATTAGAAATACAGTACACCTCCAGATCCTAGAAAACCGTCCACATTGCGATTTTCCATAGGGGGAGCCCTTTGCCAGCAAATGACAAAATCCATTGCTACATCTGCATTTTCTTCTGGGTCCCCTCCTCCTCTTTATCCTATGGTCCACTCTCCTCTCCTATCAAGTTCTTTTTTTCGCCAGTCCTTGACCTTTCACACCCACCTGGCTTCACCTGTCACCTCTCAGCTAGCCTGTTTCCCCTCCCCCAACTGTTTCATTCCGGCACCTTCTGCCTTCCTTCTCAGACCTGAAGAAAGTTCTCGGCCCTAAATGTCGACTGTTTACTCTTTTCCTGACCTGCTGAATTCCTCCAGCATTGTGTGTGTTCTGCATTTTGTGTTCATTTAGTTTTTTTCTTCTCATACAAACTCTAAAAGGTGAATTTTTATCTCAAAATATTTGGTATAATTTGTGAATTCTGTTACGATTCTGCTGTCACTGGAATAGCTATAACTCAGGGGCTGGTTGGAGTAAACTGAATGTGAACTGACGTTCAACGTCCAGTGAAATGTCTTGGAATGACATGACTGGGGAAATTAAATTCAACTATTTTGGAATGAAAAATTCAGCCGTGGGAATGAAGGAGCTGATGTACCCTTGCAGAACAATCCAACTGGCTCAAACAGGAAAATGCTTACCCTACATGACTTTCAACCTGGGCAACAATAGACCTTGTGTACCTCATTTCAAGGGCTCACACCGATGGTCAGTAACATGCCAAATTTACCAAAGTGTCCATCACCAAACGAAGAAAGATCAAGACTTCCAGATTAATGATTCCTGAATAACACTGGAGAACATTTTTATTCAGAAGTGTTGCTTCCTCAGAATGTATATGACAGACTGCTTGAAGATGAACACAAGTATAATTTCAGAGGGCTTGCATCAGAGCCTCCAAACAGACCACAACCTTGTATGGTTTGGAGGCTTGCATGCCTCAACGACACAGAGAGCTACTGTGTGTTGGCTGGAGTGAGGGCTTTATGCTTTGGCTCTTGGTAGGGTTACCCATGACAGACAGGTGGTCCACTGTTCCTCCAGGTTCAAGGGTTCAGCTCGGAGCCAACAACCCTGACTGATCAAAAAAAATTGTTATGGATGGCTTTCATTGCTGTCCTAAATGACAGGGGTGTTTCAGGCAGTAATTAGCAATAATATTAGTATCACATAGGAACTTGGAGAAACAAGAAATTAACTTTTATTGATTATAATGCGTTTAATTGCAAATGGTGCTGACACTTTGCAGAAGTTCAACTGTTAAAAATGTTTTGTTGATGATTCTCATTTGTGCTTAATGTTTGAGGCTTCTTGCTTTAATGGTTCAACAATAATCAGCCAGCATTGACGGATTCCAGTTGCCCTGATATCGTTTCTCCGTGGCCGAAATGTCCTGGTGAAACTTTCACCATGCTCGATATTGACAGCGCCAAGATTTGCAGTGAAGAAGTCTAAATGGGAATGCAGAAACTGAATCTTTGGTGACATGTTGCACTTCATGGTTTTGAATGCTTGTTGTCAACCAGCAGCACATAGTTTGGTGCTCTTTAGTTGCCAAGAAAATTTTCAACATCATTCTTAAATGCCTTCCCTTCCCATGCAGTTCTTTCCAGTTCCACTGGAAGCTCTTCGAACTGCCTGTCTCTGATCACCTGATTTGATTTATGGACCAACAAAAATGCCTTCCTTAATCTTGGCATTAATTATTATGATTTGAATTATGAATTGAAATAATGAATACAGTATAGCGATTTTTTAAAAAAATGGTGCATGATAGGGAAATTTCCTGGCCCTTTTCAAGGTCAGTGTCCCAAAATCCATAAGTATTCCAGTGTAATCTTCACTCTTTGAAGATCAGTAGGGAATATTAGGGAATCCTTTGCTGCCTGATGAAGGGTCTTGGCCCAAAACATTGACTGTTCATTTCCCTCCACAGCTGCTGCCTGATATACTGAGTTCCTCCAGCATTTCATAGGACATCATGTCTTCAGTCTGCCTTTATGTTGATGAGAGGGTTTTCCACACATAGATGAGGGGATTTTAGCTCGAGGTTGTACTGGAGTATTAGTGTTGTTCTCCTAGGGTTGAGAAAGATGCCACAGTGGTGGATCTAATACAGATGATTCCACAAGGTTCCGATGCCTCCGGTTCAATCCTGACTTTTGGAACTGTCTTCGTGGAGCTTCAGATTTCTCCCTGTAGTCACTTTTGCCTGATTGCTCCAAAGCCAAAAAATGTGCAGATGGGTTGGTTAATTAATTTCCCCTGGTGTGGGCAAGCAGTAGGTAAATCAGCAGGGAACTGATGTGTAGATAAGAGAGAAATGTACACACACACACACACACACACATATACTGTATATACTATATATAAGTATATACTTCTTAATGTGAAAAGGAGTATGAAAGTGTATAAAATGGGATCTAAAAGACTTTGGAGAGAATGTAGAACAGGTTCATCATCTTGAAATGACTTTAGTTGGAGGGAATTAGTTATGAGGTGAGTGTCAGAGACGTAAGGGTGACCTGTTAGGAGTTTATAAAATTATGCGAAGCAGACTGTCAAAAGCTGTTTCTCTGTGCAGAAATGTCAATGCAGCCATGTCACTGCCTCAGCCAAGACAGCCCAGCGACGCCTCTAGTTCTTCAGGTGGCTAAAGAAATTTGGCATGTCGCCTTTGATCCTCACCAATTTTAATCAATGCACCATTGAAAGCATCGTAACTGGAGGTATCACAGCTTAGTATGACATCTGCTATGATTTTGACTGCAAGAAACTGCAAGAGAGTTGTGGACACAGCTCAGCACATCATGGAAATCAACCTCCACATCTTGATGCGTTGATAAGGCAGCCAACATATTCAGAGACCCTACCTATACAGGACATTCTCTGTTCCCAACCTTTTCACCAGGAAGAGGATACACCTCTTCTCACCTGCTTATACTTCCCCCTGGGTCCCCTCTTTCTTCCTTTTCTCCTCTTCTCTCCTATCAGATTCCTTCCTCTCCAGCCCTTTATCTTTCCTACCCACCTGGCTTCAACTATCACCTTCTAGCTATCTCCCTTCCCCTCGCCCACCTTTTTTTATTCTGGCATCATCTTCCTTCCTTTCCAGTCCTGAAGAACAAAACATCGATTGTTTATTCATTTCCATCGATGCTGGCTGACCTGCTAAAGTCCTCTGTCATTTTGTGTGTGTTGCAGAAGATACAAAAACCTGAAGGCATGTACCAGTAAACTCAATGATAGTTTTAATCCCACTGATATAAGGCTATCGAACGGTCCCTAATGCGATAAAGCGGACTCTTGACCTCTTAGTCTACCTTGCAATGGCCTTGTATCTTATTGTCTACTTGCACAGCATTTTACCTGTAAATGTAACACCTTACCTGTATCTGTTATCGTTTTACCTTGCACTACCTCAATTAAATGAATGAGGTTGTAATGAATCAATCTGTATGAATGATAACACAAGGCAAGTTTTCCACTGTCTCTCCGTACCTGAGACGATAATAAACTAATTACCAAAATATCAAATACTGGAGACCATAGCTTTGAGGTGAGAGGGGGAAGATTTAAAGGAAGTTTACAAGAGAAGATAGCTCTAGGTGCTTGGAACATGCTGCCATGGGAAGTGGTAGCAGAGGTGTTGGAAATGTTTAAACAGTATTTAGTGGAACAGTTTAAACGGATGTATTTAGACAGAAATCGCACAGGGAATTGAAGGATGTGGATCATGTGCAGGCGGACATGACTCATTTAGACAGGCTTCATAGTTGGCACGGTTATAGCAGGCTGGAAGGACTTTTTCCTAAACTGAATTGTTTCTGTGCTCAGTGTTGCAAACGAGCCAAAACTACCCAACAAAATCCCAATAAAATATGGATAGTATCTTGGTGATATAAGTGAACAGATAAACATTCCCACTTGAATTTTGATTATCCTGGTTGACCTAATGTTCATTAAGTCAACAACATATTGTAGTGTTAGAATTATGGTGGACTATTTCAGCACAGTAAGATGGACCATAAGGCACAGAAGAATGATGCTATTGGGCCCAACAAGTTCTCTCCACTATTCAGTCATGGCTGATTTATTTTTCTTCTCAATGCCTTTCTCCTGCCATTTCTCTAACCTTTGATGATAGCCTCCGTTGGTTTGGGGTTGACATGAATGTTGCATCCTAGCTGTCTATGTGATACACAAACCAGGGCAGTATGATATGGAGAGCAAGCTGTTGTCCATGCAGCAGGCTCCCCCTCTCCATTCAGCTGATGAATGCAAAGGAACAGCAGAGACCGATACAGTTTAGGACCAGCGGCATCACAGGAGTTGCCAGTCAGCGTTGAACTCAACGTAGAACTGTCTCAGGGAGTTGAGCTCCAGACTTTTCCTCAGATGATTACTGAAGCCTTTCTCACGGGTGGGTATAACAGCAAGGCAGTGGAGTTTTGAGATCAGGGGTTTCCTTCTCCTGGATGAGCTGTCAGTCATGGCTAATGAGCCCCATCTGCCTGAGGTGACTGGTTTAAAGGAGCCAGTAACCCACCTTTGCCCATTCTCCTATTAGTAGAAAGAGTTCCGCTGGGTTTAGTAGCTTAGCCACACGTGAAGGCCAGGAGCCGCGACTAGTTGTTGGAGGCTATTTGAGATGTACAAAGTTAGGAGCATTTAATAGGTAGCAGATGTTTATCTTCACTAACTGTGCTGGCTAACAACATTGAGGAACCTAGCCTTTGATGCCATTATTTATCAATAACCTAATTTGGGTTATCAATATTCCACTTTGAATATACCCATTGACTTGGCCTCAATAGCCATCTGTGACAATGAATTCCTCTGGCTAATGGAAGTTCTCTTCATCCTTGTTCTAAAGGGATGTCCTTGTATTCTCAGGCTGTGCCCTTTGGTTCTAGACTCTTCCACTATTTCAAACTTCCTCTCCATGTCTCCTCTATCTAGGACTTTCAGTTTTCCGTAGGTTTCACTAAAATGCACTGAGATATTAGCCAGTTACTTTGATATAAATTGTGATCAAGGGATAAAGAGAAACCAGCAGGTCAAACTCTCTCACTCTTCCTTTAACTATACTTTGAGAGTACATAGAATACAGAACATAGATGAGTACAGCATGGGAAAGACCATTCAGCCCACAATGTTGTGCCAAACCAGCTAAAAAGCAAATCAATAACACCCAAACACTAATCCCTCCTACCTACACCATGTCTCTGTCTCTCCATCTTCCTATCCACGTACCTATCCGAATGTATCAGCCTCTATCACCGTACCAGGCGGTGCATTCCTAGCATCCACGACTCTGAGCAAAAAAATTACCTCTCACTCCCCCCTTGAATGAGCCACCTCTCACTTTCAATGCATGCCATTCTGGCATTAGACATTTCAACCCTTGGGAACAGATACTCTCTTTCCACTCTACCTATGCTTGTCAGATCTCCCCTCAGCCTCCACCACTCCAGAGAAAACAACCCGTGTATCCAGCCTCTCATGATAGCACATGCCCTCTAAACCAGGCAGCATCCTGGTGAACCTCTTCTGCATCCTCTCCAAAGCCTCAACCTCTTCCCTTTAGTGGGGCAATCAGAACTGAATACAATACTCCAGATGTGGCCTCACCAGAGGTTTATAATGTTGCAACATGTTTAGATAAGGTCTCAGTTTAATGTTTTTCCTGAAAGAGATGATTTCTTGGTTCTGGCATTAGCCATAACCACAGCCTTCCTACTGAGAGCAGAGGGTGATACCAAATGAGCCACTACTGAGAGTGGGGCCATTCCCCAAATTAACATTATTCTCATAGCCTCAACTAGGCTTCGTACTGCACTACTTGTTTTCCACCTCAATACTTTCATTGTGAACTACCAATTAAGAGAGCATTCAATGGTTTACAAGTAATGATATCTGCCCACATGCAGAAATTCTGCAGCTTAAAACACTGTTATCTCACAGCCCTGGTTGGTTCACGATTTAAGTAGCGGTGGCTAAGTATTGTCAGCTGCAATTGTTAAAAATTATCTGCTTGGATACTCTGGGTAAATACCTTTCTTGAATGAGCTTTCAATACAAAAACACTTTCGTGTTTCCAACAATGGTAATTTGCATTAATGTAACACTATGAACACATCGCAATATGTTAGCCCACACAGGAGCCCATCTGAACGGAGTAAATTTGACTAATGAGGCATCTGAGAAAATGTTGGTGAAGGTGAGTAAAAGCTTGGTCAAAAAGGTTAATGACAATCTGAATGGAAAGCAGAGGGAGAGAAAGAGGTGTGCAGAGAAACCCGGAGCCCATGTGGTTAAAGGCATAAAAGATTTTAGGTACAAACAAGAGACCCCTCGGAAGTCGAGAAGCTGAAACATAGCAGATAGCGTAACACTATTATAGCACCAGCAACCTGGATTCGATTCCCACCACCGTCTGTATGGGGATTGTGTGTTCTCACTATGACTGTGTGGGTTCCCTCTGGGCGCTCTTCTTTCCTGCCAATTTCTAAAGACATACAGGTTAGTAGGTTAATTGGTCTCATGGGTGTAATTGGGCAGTGTGGGCTCATTGGGCCTGTTACCAACTTGTATCTTTAAATAATAAAAAAAGTATAACTAAATAAAATGTTTTAAGAAGGAAACATTGTGAGGTTAACATAGGAAAGTGAAGAAACATCCCTATTTTCTTAAAACTTTAAGGAGGTTCGGGATGTTACTTAAAACTTTGATAGATACATCACTGGAAGTACCCTGACTGGTTGCATCATGGCCTGCTATGACAACTTGACTGCAGCGCAACATAAGAAGCTGTGGAGAGTGACTTAACTCAATACACCATTTGATATCCCTCCCCACCATCAGAAGGATATACATGAGGAAGTGCCTCAAGAAAGCAACACCTATCATCAAAGATCCCCACCATAATAGCCATGCCATCTCTCACACCTACCTTTGTACAGCAGGAACAGACACCTGAAGTCCCACACTACCAAGTTCCAGAACAGCTACTTCCCTTCAACCACTCGCTTCTTGAACCAACTGTAAGGCCATAAGTCCATAGGAATTATGCCATCTGGCCCATCGAGTCTGCTCCACCATTCAATCATGGCTGATCCTTTTTACTATCTCCTCCTCAACCCCAGTTCCCAGCCTTCTCCTCGTAACCCCTGATGCCGTGTCCAATCAAGAACCTATCAATCTCTACCTTAAATACACCCAGCAACCTGGCCTCCACTGCATGTGGCAACAAATTCCTCAAATTCACCACCCTTAGATTAAAACTCACCATCCTTTGGCTAAAACCAGCACAAACCTAATCTCTGTCCTAAGCATGGCAACGCTGTAACCATTTTGCACTACAATATCCTTTATTTTGTTCTACTTGTGCTCTAACCTGTTAAAAAATTGTATAATTTACATTTAACTTATGCTTTTCCTGTGAATGTGCCCCTCATGCTGTATGGCTTGACGTAAGGTTTTCTTTGCATCCATGTATAGTAAGTCAAAGCTGAGTTTATTGTCATGAGCACAAGTACATGTATGCACAGGTACAATGAGAAACTTACCTGTAGCAGCATCACAGGCACGTAGCACTGTTCACAAGAAAAAGATGCAATAATCACAGCTTGTGCATAGTCTTGACAAGAAAAACACAATTAGAACAGGGAAAAGAATCCTTCTCGGTGCAAAGTGATCGAAGTGGTCATCGTGTTGCTGTACTGAGGTGGTAACCATGGTTTTGCATGTTGATTCAGCAGCCATTTGACAGAAGCGATGTAGCTGTTGTTGACCCTGGTGGTGCAGGACTTCACGCTTTGTACTTCTTGCCTGACAGTGGACGTGAAAAGGAGGCACATGCTTATGACAATAAACTTGACTTTGAGTCTGACATTATAAGGGGGTCTATGATACAATGAATCCTCCTTTCCTGTACCCTTCACTCAGTCCATTTTCAATCCTTCCTCCCTCAAATTCCCACCCTTAATCACCACAATCCTCTTTAAGTCCAACCCTTCAATCCCTCATAACTTCCTCACTCAACCTTCACTTCCTTACAGTTTTCCCTTTTGCCAATAGTTGACAGGATGCAAAAGCTTTACTTCAGTAAAACTGGTCTGACTGAACAACCTAGCATGCAAGGTCAAACCATCACCAGTGACCAGAAACACTCAGGTTACAGCTTGCGGAGGTTCTACAGTATAACTGGTCAATCCTGTTCAACTTTAATGCACTGTGTGATTTGTCTGAACAGTATGTAAGACAAGCCTTTCACTATACCTCAGAAGATATGACAATAGTAAACCAATTCCAATTTGACCTGTGATACCTGAATACCTAGGACTTGAACAGCACTGTAATAATGGATTGCAGGCTTGGAATGATTTAACCACATAAGTGCAAACATTTGAAAACAGCAACTAAGTAAAGTTGCAGAGGATATATCCTGTGGTGGGGGAGTCTAAGACCAGAGGACACACCCTCTGAATAGAGGGGCATCTTTTTAACATGCAGATGAGGAGGAATTTCTTTAGCTATAGAGTAGTGAATCAGTCATAGGTGACTGTAGAGGCCAAGTTGTTGGTTATATTTAAGGCAAAAGTTCATAGATTCTTGGTTAGTTGGGGCATGAAGGGATACAGGGAGAAAACAGGAGATCAAGACTGAGAGGGAAAATAGATTAGCCATGATGAAATGGTGGAGCAGACTCGATGGGCCAAATGGCCTAATTCTGTTCTTATATCATATGATCTTTTGATCTAATGGTATTTGAAGTATTTGTGAAAAAATAACAGAATATTTGGATAAGATGTTTGGGAGAAGAGCGGGCAATAATATAGATGAATCTTTTTTAGTTCAAAGTTCAAAAGAAATTCATTATCAAAGTATGTGTATGTTACCATTTACTACCCTGAGATTCATTTTCTTGCAGGCATTCACAGTAGAACAAAGAAATGCTAGAATCAGTGAAAAAACTACACAAAGAAAGACTGAGAAAGAACCAGTGCACAACATAAGGGAAACTGTGCAAATACAAAAATAAACAAGTAAATATTGGGACCATGAGTTGTAGAGTCACAAACATAGGTTGCATTCAGTGATAAGTTCAGTGTTGAGGTGACTGGAGTTATCCACACCTGTTCAGGAGCCCGATGGGTTGAAGGGTAATAACTGTTCCTGAGTCTGGTGGTGCAGGACCTCATTTTCAATGGTAACGATGAGAAGACAGCATGTGGTAGGGGTCCTTAATGATGGACATTGCTAGTGTAAAGGGGGTTTCTTCTTTTTTTCTTTGTTACTGTGTATGTAAACAAAATGGCTTCTTTGTTTTGTTAAAAGCAGGAATTCTTTGTCGTGAGAGAGTGCTGGGAGCTTGTTTGGGTTAAAATTTACTGATAACGAGAATTGTATTCCTTTGTAAACCAATTGGGATTAATGTTGTTCTTTCTTCTGAGTCTGTAAGCTATTTGTTGGCGGGCTTTTGGGGAGATCGGTGTGAGGGGGTGAGAGAGAGAGGACGCGATGCTGTAAGCTGGGTGAGGAACGGACCCCAAGCGGGGGTCCGAGGCCAGGAGGTACTCCGAGGAGAGGAGATGAAGCTGGATGTGCTTGGTTGACTACTTCGGATGGTCCTAAGCTGTGAGTCGAGGAGTTTGGAGGGGATCGAATGGTGGCCAGAAGACTTCAGTAATTGAGCTCCAATGATTGTGCACAAAGTGGTTTGGACTTTAATAAGTTTGGCGCCTTTTCTTTATTTTTTTTCTTCATATATATGTATTGTTATTAATCCTTTAGTTATAGTAACCTTTATAAATTGTACTCATTTAATCGCAAATGGTGTACTGTCTGTTTTTGGGCGAGGCGGGGATATCACAGCATCCACACCAGCTGATTACCCAGTTTGGCGGGGCCGAAGGCTGCTCTCCCTAGACGGAAACAAGCTGAGCGAGCCTGAGGCAACCCAGGGGGTTACACTTTCTTGTGGCAGTGCTCCATGTAGACGTGCTGAATGGTGAGGAGGTCTTTTCCCCTGATGGACTGGGCCATATCCAGCACTCTTACTTGGCTACATCTTGGGAATGATGGCTGTGATGCCCTGGTCAGGATACTCTCCGCTGTGGCCTACATGTTCCTTTTCCAAGGGTCTCGGCCTGAAACGTCAGCTGTTTATTCCCCTCCATAGAAGTTGCTTGACCTCCTCTGTTCCACCAGCATTTTGTGTGTGATACTCTGGATTTCCAGCTTCTGCAAAATCTCTTGCCATTACTGCGGAAACCAATACTTGAATGCTTAATTGCACACAACACCGCCTGCAAAGTATTGGCAGTGTTTGTCGAAGTAAAAGAAATTCCGTTAAAATTCATGCCATTGCATGCCAAGTACAGCCAAAAGCAGCCTCTGAGTTGAATGGCAATGGAAGGTATCAATGATGAGCAGAATATATTACTTGTGACACCTACATAACAAAGTCTTATTTATCACTGCAGGGGGTAATAGAGCAAGCGAGCACCATTCTGTCTTGTTAAAGCAATGCATCCAATCACAAACAGCAGGGTAATGACTGAAAATCAATGTCACAGGCAATGGTTTCTAAATCCACAATAATCTTTATTAGCCTAAGAGTTTGGATAACACCACAAGAATTACGATGTGGTGGTGACCCAGTGTTTCAGGGATAAGGCTGAAGTTCACAATGGAAAAAAAATTATTGTTCCTATTCAAAGGTGCCAATGTGGAATTGTTATTGAAGCTCCCCTTTTCTCTATTACATGATTTTTACACTTCTTTTCATCCTTCATTGAATTGCAGGAAGATGCAGTACATCATGGAACAGGCCTTTCAACCCACTGAGTCTGTGTTAACCATAAAACATGCACCTACACTAATCTTGGAAAAAAAGAAAGAAAGGTTAGCTTTATTTGTCACGAGTACATTGAAACGGTGGAACATGTCATTTGTCAACATTGTTTGCAATGTGCTGGGAGCTGTCCACGAGGGTGTCCATGTTTCCGGCATCAACATAGAATGCCCACAACTCCCTAGCCATAATCGTACATCATTGGAATACGGGAGGAAACCAGAGCACCCGAAAGGAACCCACAAAGGTCACGGGGAGAACATTCAAACTCCATACAGACAGCTAAACACGAAAAAGTCTGCAGATGTTGGCAATCCAAAGCAAAGCACACAAAATCCCGGAGGAACTCAGCAGGTCAGGCAGCATTATCCGTCCATTCCATCCATTGCTCCTTCTCAAGCCTTGTGGTGCACTGAGCAGCATTTTTTTGACAGTTTCTTTGCATTTGTCTGGTTTTTTTTTGCGAGGCCGAATTGCTAGCTCGACATTGACCCAGCACAAATGGAAAGAGTGCCGACAAGGCTGATTCACCTCAAAGTCCAGAACTGATGCAAAAACCATCTCATACACTGAGGTCCATTACAGAAGGATTCCTGGGTCTATATGCATTTCGGCCCTTGCACACCAATGTAGTTGATTGCTGAAGTGCCTCCTGAAATGGGCAATCTGGTATAACCTCTGCTGAATTTGCACATTCTCCCTGTGACTGCATGGGCTTCTTCCCACTACTCATTTTCCTCACAGAACTCTAAGACACGTGGTTTGGTAGCTTCATGGGCCACTGCAAATTGAGCCTGGTCTGTAGGTGAACGGTAGTGTCTGGAATGCATAAGGTGCAGAGAGTTGTGAACTCAGTCAGCTCCATCATGGGCACCAGCCTCCACAGTATCCAGGACATCTTCAAGGAGTGATTCCTTAGAAAGGTGGTATCCATCATCAAGGACTGCCATCACCCAGGTTACACTAGGAAGGAGGTACAGAAGCCTAAAGGCATACATTCACCAATTCAGGAACAGCTTCTTCCCCTCTGCCATCTGATCTTTGATAGGATATTGAGCCCATGAACAATACTTCACTACTTTTTTATTTCTATTTCTGCACTACTTATTTAAGTTAACTATTTTATACATATACTGTAATTCACATTTTTTCTATTATTAGATAGGTTTTGCATTATACCGCTGCCACAAAGACAACAAATCCATGACATATCCTGGTTATATTAAACCTGATTCCGATACAGAGGGGAATGTGATAAGACAGCTTAATTGACAATTCCATGAGCAATTAAGAAACAAGACTTCTACAAGAGGGTTTGTACAGATAATCTACTAACTCAAAGGCAAAATGGGTCTAATCACAATCACAAGTCAGTGAGTGCAGAATTGATCTCCAAGGCCAGAGCTGGTAAGCATTGGAAGAATACTTCTCCAAAAACCACTTCTGTGTGATACCCACCCTGCTCATGGACTGTTTGTTCTACTTCCATCAGGGAGGAGGCTATGAAGCATTCATGTCAGGAGCACCAGTTTCAAACATAGTTACCTACCCCTAGCAGTAAGGCTGATCAGCAGCTCCACGCACTAACCCACCACCACCACTAGTTTTTATCTTTTCCATTCAGAGTTACCTTATGTACAGACACTCCTGTATCTAGCATCAATTTATATATATACAATCGATCTATTTATATAAGCTATCTTATGCATTTAGTATATTTATTGTGTGTTGGTGCGTGCCCTAGTGGATAAGGCATCGGTCTAGTGATCTGAAGGTCACTGGATTGAGCCTCAGCTGAGGCAGCGTGTTGTGTCCTTGAGCAAGGCACTTAACCACACATTGCTCTGTGACGACACTGGGTCCTAGTGCCCTTCCCTTGGACAACATCGGTGGTGTGGAGAGGGGAAGGCTTGCAGCTTGGGCAACTGCCGGTCTCCCATACAACCCTGCCCAGGCCTGATCCCTGGAAACCTTCCAAGGCGCAAATCCATGGTCTCACGAGACTAACAGATGCCTATTACTATATTTATTGTGTCATTTTAAATTAATGTGCTTTATCTTTCTGAGTTTTTTGTGTTATGTTAGATTGAAAGTAACAATTATTTCATTTTCCTTTACGCTTCATACTGGACGTTAAACAATCTTGAAGAGAATTAAGATAAATATTCAACTGGAGATCTCTTCTCAATCTGTGCTAAGCCATGATTAACCTTTCACCTCTCCTCTTCCTCTCATTCAATACAAATAATTTGCTAAGTATTTGGACCAATTCTTCATTAACTTCTCGGAGCTAGTTAGTTACTTACACATCCAATTGAGTGAATCAGAAAAGATCAAGTCTGAAGTAAAAAGTTAGGACAGTTTCTGCTTATCCTGCAAACCCCCCAATTGAATTGCTGCTTTGTAATTTAATAAACTTATGTTATTGTCTCTAATACCTTCTGCTGGAAGTCACCTGGGGAGCTCTTATTGAGAACTATCTGTTCAACATGAATGTAATTTATTTTCTGTGAAGTGCTTGGGTGTTTCTTTTCCACAGTTAACCCTTTCTGATGCTAGAGAAACACATTATCACTTTATCACACAAGATTACTGCCATCGTTTCCAACATGAATCCGTCTACCGAGGGAGTGTTTCTTTGTGTGAGGTGTCATCCATCATGAAAGAACTCCAGGCAACATCCATCTCAAAAATCCCCAGATAACATCCATTATCAAAGATCTCCAGGTAACATCCATCATCAAAGATCCCCAGGCAACATCCATCATCAAAGATCCCCAGGCAACATCCATCATCAAAAATCCCCAGACAACATCCATCACCAAAGATCCCCAGACAACATCCATCACCAAAGATCCCCAGACAAAATCCGTAATCAAAAATAGCCAGGCAACATCCATCATCAAGGATCCCCCAGGCAACATCCAGCATCAAAGATCCCCAGGGAACATCCATTATCAAAGATCCCCAGATAAAATCCATAATCAAAAATAGCCAGGCAACATCCATCATCAAAGATCCCAGGGTAAAATCCATCATAAAATAACCCCACCATCTGGGCCAAACCATCTTCTTGAAGCTACTGCCATGAAGGAAGCACAGAAACCTGAAATCCAACACCACCAGGTTTAAGAACATATACTTCCCTTCAACCACTCACTTCCTGAACCAACTGGTCCAACCCAAATCACAGCAGCTTAGCAACACTATAACCACCTTGCACTATAATGGATGCTTTTATTAGATAATCATATTTTTTTAGAGATGCAACATGCTGGCAGGTCATTCCAGCACAATGATTCACTGCACCCAATTGCACCAATGCGACCAATTAACCTACGTCTTTGGAAAGTGGGAAGAAACCAGTGAGCTTGGAGGAAACCCATGCAATTATGGGCAGAACATACAAACTCCTTTCAGACTGTGGCAGTAAATGAGCCTGGATTACTGCACTTTACATTCATCACTAAGCTGCCATGCCACCCAGCTAGATGAGAACTCAAACCTTGGGTGAACGTGAAGAATGCTATGACACTGTTGCTGAGTCAACAATCCCAGACACTTGGTCAAGAATTTTCTGTCATCCAAGATCACTAAAGCAGATCAACGCACACAAAATACTGAAGGAACTCAGGAGGTCAGGGTGCATCTATGTAGGGAAATAAACAGTTGACAATATGGGCCAAAACCCTTCATCAAGACTGGAAAAACCTTCTTTTCCCATCCTGATGAAGGATCTCGTCCCGAAACATCAACTGTTTTTTCCCCTCCATAGAAGCTACCTGACTTGCTGAGTTCCTCCACCATTTTTTGCATGTTGCTCACAATTTCCAGCATTGTCAAGATCTCTTCCTCCAAGAGGACCACAACCTTGCCATAGGGTTTGGAAGGGTGCACACCTCAATGATCCCAGGACGCTATGCTAGCTGCAGTCAGGGCTTTATACTTTGGCTCTTGGTAGGATCACCTCATGCCAAACAGGTCAAAGTGTAGAGATCCATTAGTCCTCCATGTTCAGATGTTTAGCTTAGGGCTAACAATCCTGATTGGTCAAACAAAACTGTTAGGGAAACAGCAATGAAGAATCCTTCTACATCTGAGTGTGGCAGTATTCCTGAGTATTCTCCAATTTGCATGACTGGCAGTCATGCAAACTGAGCTACTGACACGACAAAGGAAGCCCTGAACACCACCAGAGATGGAGGACCTTTATTGCTGCCCTAAATGCTAGTGGCATTACGGGCAGTAGGTAAAGTCTCTCATGTTATCTGTCACTAAAATAGTCAGGAAATATAAAAAAAACTCCACACAGGCAACACTGGAGGTCAGGATTGAACACGGGTCTCTGGAGCTGGGAGATAGGAGCTCTGCAAGCTCTTTCCAAATCGCATCCTAAGAGGAGGAGGTAGCGGACTTGTTAAACATTTTGAGCAATTGCCTTTCTTCTGCTCAGATCAAATGGGCCGGTAGGGACATGATAGGCCAAAGGAGCTGCTTTTGTATTGTAGGGCTCCATGATAATTTGGAATGATTATCACTCTTAATTCAATGATAAGTTACTAAACAATAAAATTATGAATTATGTGGTAAATTGATCATTATACAACTCAATGTAAATATCGATCCAGAGATGGAGCTTTTCCTTATTGACATTATTTGTTTTTAATAGACATTGAGTGATTAGGAACAGCTTTGTAAGATATACATAGGAAAACTTAACCATATTCATAAGTAGTGGAGGTTACTTTGTGCATTCTTAGCCCCAATAAAGTTAGCACTAATCATTTTTATTTCTCTGTTTTAGCTTAGCGGTCTGTCCTTGTTTCCAGTAATTTGAACCTTAGGGTCATAGGGAGATACAGAATGGCAACAGACCCTTCACCCCACTGATGCTGTGCTGACCATCAACAACATATTTCACTAATCTTGTGTTGATCCCATTTCTATGCTCTCACCTTTTCATCAACTCTCACCAGAGACCACTACTTACCTACCAACTAGGATCGTTTATAATGGTGAACCTACCAACCTGTTCCTGCCATTTTTTACCCCTGTCCAAAATATATATGACTGTCTCTTTAATTGACAGAGCAAATTGCTCTGTTTTCACCATCGCCTTCTCAAAGACGTTGATTTCATCATGACAGTCATACTCAGATTTTCAAACATAAACTAAAACATGGAAGTTCACACAGTCACAGGGAGAAGGTGCAAACTCCTTACAGACAACACTGTAATAGATTCTGCAAATGTTAGAAATCCAGAGCAACACACACAAAATGTTGAAGGAACTCAGCAGATCCTGCAGCGTCTTTGAAGAGAAATACAAAAAAATCAACACTTCAGGTCAAGACTGTTCATCAAGACTGGAAAAGAAAAGGGGAAGAAGCCAGAATAAGGGGTGGGGGGGGGGGGGTGGGGAGGAAGCGTTACAAACAGGCAGGTGATAAGTGAGTGCAAAGGTGGGTACCTAGGAGAGGGCTGATGAAATGAGATGTTGTGAGGTTGGAAGTGGAAGAAGTAATGGCCTGAAGAAGGAATTCGGTAACAGAAAAGAATGGACCATGAGAGAAAGGATAGGAGGAAGGGCAGGAGAGGGAGGCGATAGGCAGGTGAGGAGAAGAGAATGGGTAGGAGGAGAGCCAGATTCGTTCATTTGTTATGTGCCATGTTGGAGAACATAGGCATTTATGGTCTTTCCATGACTGTGGTTGTTCTGGCATATGTTTCTGCAGAAGTGGTTTGCCATTGCCTTCTTCTGGGCGGTGTCTTTACAAAACAGATGACCCCAGCCATTATCAGTACTCTTCAGAGATTGTCAGTGGTCGCATAACTTGGACTTATGATGTGCATCAGCTGCTTATACGACCAACCACCACCTGCACCCATTGCTTCACATGACCCTGATCGGAGGGTGGGGGTGTGGGTGAAGTTAAGCAGGTGCTACTCCTGGCCCGAGGGTGAACCACAGGCTAGTGGAGGGAAAGAGCACCTTACACCTCCTTTGTATCTCAAACCCGCCTCCCTAAGAGCCAGGATAGGAAAAAGGAAAAAGAGGGCAGGAGGAGTGGGGAGAAATAGAACCCAGTGCCAGGATCTCTGGTGCTGTGAGGCCATGTGTCTACTGATTGCATTACTGTGCTATCCAACCTTATTGACGTTCCAATTTAAAGGCTGTGACCACTAGACTGAGGCATTCAGTGGTAGTCAGGTAATCAGTAGTCTACACTGCAGTGCACATTGATAACTCAGCTGAGCATTAAATAGGATGCACAGCACATGAGATGGACAATTAGTCCAAATCATCCTATTGACTGCCTGGTGATCACTGTGACTGTGTTCTCAATATCACAGTTTCTCATGACCCTGCACAGCGTTATCTCCTCTGAACTTAAAATGGAAAAACAGAAGAAAAGCCAGAAAGTCTTTTTTTTTCCATTTTATGAATCTGGCTAGAACTAGCATGGCTGACCCAGCCAGTATTTCTCACTGAGAAGGGGGTGGCAACAGCTGAGTGGTTCGCTCTCTCGTTTAATTTAAAAGCAAAGATGTAATTCTGACACTTTTGAAGATATCGGTCAGACTGCACTTGGAGTATTGTGAGCAGTTTTGGACTGTATATCTAGGAAATTATGTTCTGGCTTTGGAGAGGATCCAGAGGAGGAACATGAGAATGATTGCAGGAATGAATGGGTTAATGTATGAGGAGTGTTTGATGGCTCTGAGCTTGTACTCCCTGCAGTTCAGCAGAATGAGGGGGGATCTCACTGGAACCTATTGAATCAGTAATGATGGAATGGTGGAGCAAACTCAACAGTCGCACCTCCTAATTCTGCTCCTCTGTCTTTGCTCTTATTTAAAGAGTCAATCACATCAATCTTAAGTTCCATATAGATCGGGCAAGGAAACAAAAATGGCAGTTTCACTCCACAAAAGCACATTAGTGGACCAGATGGGTTTTAAAACAATCCTCTGGCTCCTATTGCTAAAGCTAGCTGTTGTTTCTCCAAGTTATTAACAGAACTTAAATTTCACAGGTACCATAATAGGATTTGATCTCATGTCTCCAGTTTGCTGGTAAGATAACTTAATGTTGACACCACTACCACAGTCATCACAATGATTCAACACTGCCGGATGATGTCTTTACAAAAAGACACAGGTAACAGAGCCAACACATGTAAAATACTCGCGGAACTCAGGGGGTTAGGCAGTAGCAATGGTCGGAAATGAACTGAAAGAATGGTTTGGGACTACTTTTCTTCAGGTATCAATGCAGATAAGCAAGCAGTAGATAATATTCAGTGTCGGAGACAAATGGCCCTGCCATTGAGTTGGATATAGAATCCAGAGGGCACAGTATTTAAAGGGAATTACATGGTCTTCACTGCAGTGAAAAAGGTCTCTTTCCAATTAGCTGCCAGTCCTGATGACCAGTCTTGACCTGAAACATCGACTATTTATTCCTCTTCATAGATATTGCCTGACCTGTTGAGTTCCTCCAGCATTTTGTGCACGTTGCTCTGGGTGATGGAGTGGAGATACATCTCTGCTAAAGGAGGTGTAAGGCGCTCCTTCCCTCCAGTAGCTTCCAGGTCACCCTTTGGGCAAGGTGTAGCACCTGTTTAGCCCCCCCCCCCCCCGATCAGGGTTACATGAAGCCATGGGATCAGGGTGGTGGATGATCTTATGAGCATCTTCTCCATATCACAAGTCCTGGTTAAGTGACCACTGATGCCAGGCGGACAATCTCAGAAGAGTATTAATAATGGCTGGGGTCACCCATCTTGTAAAGACGCTGCCCAGAAGATGGCAATGGCAAAGCACTTCTGTCGAAAAATTTGCCAATAATCAAGGTTATGGACCACGATTGCCCAAATCATATGAAACGGCGGGTAATGATGATGATAATGATGCTCTGGATTCAGGCATCTGTAGAATCTCTAGTGCTAATGAAATAGGTCTTATGGTCTTCCCAGTTCCAGTTAGTTTTCACACTGCGGCACCTTGCAAACCTTCCACCAATACCATCTGGAAGGATACATGCAACAGGTGCATAGAAATATCAACACTTCCACCTCCAAGTTTCCTTCGAAGTTACTCAGCATTCTGACTTGCAGTTGAGTTCTTTAAATGCAGAGCTCCCTTCTCAGTGACACTGTCACCATCAGCATCATTCTGTGCCATGTTGCATGATGTCCATCTGAGAAATTCTAATAAGCTCTGCAAAACCCTTGCCTGAACGACACCGCAGAAGCACTTTTACCAAGACCACAGCTGTCTAAGAAGACACTTAAAACCAGCAATAATGCGCATTTTACGTTGAGAGAGGTAGACACAGGGCTTTCTGTGGGGGAAATGTTACCTCGTTACTTTGAATTTTTTGAGGAGCAAACTAAGAAGATTGATGAAGGTTGAATGGTAGCCATCTTTATAGACCTTTATCAAGGCACTTGATGAAATTCTGCATGGGGTGGTGGAGAGAGCTGGTTCCAAAGACCCCTTGGTTGGGGTTCAAAATTGACTTGGAGAAATATAGGTAGAAGGTAGAGGCAGAAAGATGTGTTTCGTGAGGAAGCACACATGATTACAAGGAGGATGTGCAAACTCTGCATCAACAGCACTCAAAGCCAGGATTTCTGAACAGACAATAAATCAAACCATGAACACTACACTGTTTATTGCTCTCTTTTTGCTATATATATATATATATTATACATGCATCTGTAATTTATAGTATTATTTATGTATTGCATTGTAATGTTGCCACAAAACAACAAATCTCACAGAATATCTTAGTGAAATTTATTTATTTATGTTTATTGAGCTACAACACAGAGTAGGCCCTTCAGGCCTTTGAGCCATGCTGCTCAGCAATCCCTAATTTAACCCTCGCCTAATCACAGGACAATTTATAATGGCCAATTAAGCTACCAACCCGTACGTCTTTGGACTGTGGGAAGAAACCGGAGCACCCAGGGGAAACCCAAGCGGTCACGGGGAGAACGTACAAACTCCTTACAGGCAGTGGGGGGAATTAAACCCAGGTCACTGGTACTGTAAAGTGTTGTGCTAACCTCTACGCTACTGTGCTGCCCTGATTCCTGATATGAAACCTGATTCTGTTTCTGATTCAGGATTGAGCCCAGGTTGCTAGGGTAGCTTTACATTCTGCACCATGCCCCCTTTTCTTCTGTGGATCAAACTAATTGTAAGATGGTCATTGGTGAGACAAATGATTTGCTGGAGGAGAAAAGGAACCGTCTTGTGGCGGGCTGAGACCCCCCCTGCATCAGGTTTGTGCTTTGCTTCAAATCCCAGCACTTTCAGTCTCTTGCCACTGTTTACAAGTGCAGTCTCGGTATTGTACTTTCCAGTCATTTATGGAGTAATAGTGCAGATAACATTGGTCATAATTGCAGCTGATGCAGGCAACTGAAATCACTGTGGCAGTAGGCACAGCTGTATGCATATGTGTCTTTGTACCCAAGTTTAGTCGGAGACTTAATTTAAATCATTATTAATATCTGCTTTATTTGCTGGGGATTCAATTATAAAGTTTAGGTTCCAATTGTGGAAATACTTCTAATACTAAAATTTGACTGATGAAAATGACTTTTTTGTCAACAAGTTTCTTGATTAATACGTGTGGCTTAATAACATGCCATTGAGGTGCTTGTGTGTGTGATAAAAATGGAGGGAATAAATATTTTATTCAATAGCATTAGAACACTTGAGCTTTATTGCCACATGCTGTGTTGATTCTCTGCATTCATAATATTTTATTATTCCCTGTCGCACTTATCCAACTGTAAGAGGGCTCTTTGGAGCTCTTACACGATCCAGATAAAATAATTTCAGAAAAACAGCTCTTTATGGATCATAAATTGTACCTTCATTTCAGAAAACTAGATTCCTATGGTCTACGGCCAGTTCTAGCTGTTAAGGATACTTTATGGTAGTGTATAGAGTATCTTGCAGAGAGAGGCCTTGCTGAGGCATGGGTAGAGAATGCAGCCATTTAGCCCTCATCCCTATACTCAGTGGCCACTTTACTGAGTGCCGCTTGTACCTTAATAAAGTGGCCCCTGTGTGTATATTCGTGGTTTTCTGCTGTTGTAATCCATCCCCTTCAAGATTTGACATGTTTTGCATTCAGAGATGCTCTTCAGCACACCACTGTTGTAACCTGTAGTTATTCGAGTTACTGTCGCCTTCTTGTCGGCTTGAATCAGTCTTGCCCTTCTCCTCTGAACTCTCTCTCTCATTAATAAGTTATTTTAGCACACAGAACTGCCACTCACTGGATGTTTGTTTTTGTTTATTGTACCATTCTCTGTGCTGGCCAGTGGTCTACTGGCATCGGCACTGAACTTCAAGGCAAGTGGTCCCGGGTTCGATCTGGCCAGCTCTTTGCACACTTTCCATCCTGCTTGGGTTGAGTGTCAAGTTAGCAACTCAGCTTCATAAAAAAACAGCCAAATGCTACAAAATTACCACTCGATGTGCTACAAGGTGAGAAAAGGAATAACACACCATTCTCTGTAAACTCTACAGACTGTTGTACATCAGAGTACAATTTATTACAACATTAGCATCTCTGAACACACAACACATCCATACTTGAAGCGGAATGGCTACAGCAACAGAACACCACGAGCATACTGTATACTCAGTATACAAGGACAAGGATATGGATAAGTTGCAGGAGCAGGCCACTCAAACTTTCCATACAGCTCCACTATCTCATAATACTAATGACAAATGACTGAGTTCAGCTCCACATTCAAGTCTACCCCAGGTAACTCTGTATCCTGTTGCTTCATCTGCCCTTCCTTAAAAAGGATTTCAAGATTCTGCTTTCACCATCCTTTGAGGGAGAGACTTCAAAGACTCAAGCCGTCTGGTACAAAATAAAATAGTGCTTCAACTCTATCTTGTTACGTACTCATGACATGACAGTGGTACCCTTGTCATGTGACTGGGGTTGAAACTATACTGGACTTGAGGTAATGGTCTTGTGATGGTGGAGTGACATCATTTTCCCGCCAGTAGAGATCATGTGACAGGTTTTTTTTACAGGGTATAAAAGGAAGACCCCACCCTGTGAGGAGGGGCAGTTCGTGGCTGGATTTGCCAAGTTGACTTCATGCCACTGCGTGATTTAATGTGTTGATACAGTTTAGTTGAAAGGTGAAGTTTTTTATCTAATGCCTAAAGTTTAAAAGGTCATTGCCAGCAGGTTCTTTACAATACTGCTAGTTTGAGAAATCAGTGGAGAGTGAAGATCGGAGTTCGGGAGTTAAAGATCGAGGAGAATCTATTTTCGACAGTGAAACGGGTTCGACCTTGTTTAATCCTTATTCGGAAGGAATTCGTTGACTGTTCTCGTGTTAATCTCTGTGGGATAGCAGAAGATTGAGGACAGTGTGAAAGGAAAGGTCAGTGCCTTTAAGCCTTTCATTTCGTAAATTCTTCGTGGGAAGTTTGACGTCGGGGATCAAAACAAAGCGACGTGAAAGAGAATTTAAATCGTCTTAAAAAGTCTCTCCTTTTAAATGGATTGTGAGCATTTTGAACTTTTGGCAATACTACTTTAAAAAAACTGTTTTTGCAACATTGCTTTAAGAACTGTTTGAGCTGCATCGCTTTAAGAACTGTTTAAGCTGCCGCACAGCAGCTGTTTCCGGTTACGTTAGTGTTTGTTTACTTTTGGGGGGTTTGTTTTCAGTGTTTAATAAAAGTGTTATTTGTTATAAAATCCCTTGCCGAACTCATATATTTATTGTTGCCTGAATACGTAACAATCTCGAATGGATAAACATTTATTCTTCGATTAGGGACTCCTATTTCAAAACTTCCTTGCAACTGGAAATATCCTCTGTACATTTAAGACTGTAAGACGATAAGAGATAGAAGCAGAATTAGGCCATTCAGCCTATTGAGCCTGCTCCGCCATTGATTTATTTTCTCTCGCTATCCCATTCTCATGACCTCTTTCCTTTCTAATCCAGAATCTATCAGCCTCCATTTATATATATATATATATATATATATATATATATATATATATATATAGATATCCACTAGTTTAACCTCCACAGCTATCGGTAGCAATGAGGTCCACAGCTTCATGTTCCATCTCAGTCTACACCCCAGTGGCCTAGCCTATATCAGAGTTTCTCCAAGTATCAGTCTCTATCATTTCTGAACTGCTTTTGACGCAACATCCTTCCTGAAACAATGATCCTGCTCTCTTTAACAGAAGCATAACCTCCCTACATTTGTATTCAAATCCCTCGGTAATAAGCAATAATATTCTGTTAACTTTCTAATTACTTAACATGGCTGTATATGAGTCTTTTGTGAATCACGCACCAGGGCACACGGATCCCCTTTCCACCGAGCTTTGCAATCTTCTGCTGTTTGAATAGTGCTTTAATTTTTTTTTTCCAAATGACCCACTTCTCCTTTTCCTTTCAACCTACACCTTTTGCCAGACCATTGCCCACTCACCTAGCCTATCTATATCCCTCTGCAGTCCACTTATATCCTCTTTCAACTTATTTTCCAGCTTATGTCAATCATATCAGCCACCTTGGTGCACAGGAAACATTCGCAGCCTGTTTTTCTCACAGCTAAGTTCAAACAAGAATTTTTACACTGAGCATAAAGTTTCTGCTCTGTTATCACATCCCGCATATACATAAAGGACAGGAGATGCTGGGAGTCTGGATCGAGACATACAAAATCAAAGTGGAACTCTGTGGAAAATGAACAGTCAAAGTTTTCGGCCGAGACCCTTCGGCTCAGCATGGTAGCATGGCGGTTTGCATAACGCTGTGACAGTGCCAACGCCTGTGTTCAGTTTCCATCTCTGACTGTAACGAGTTTGTACATACTCGCTGTGACTGCTTTGTTTTCCTCTGGGTGCTCCTGTCTCCTCACACATTCGAAAGACATATGCATTAGTAGGTTAATTAGTCACTAGGGTGTAATTGGGTGCTGTGGTCTTATTGAGCCAGAATATCCTGTTTTTGTCCCTCTTCTCTAAACAAACAAATAAACTAGTCCTTACAACGAGTGTTGCCCTGAAACGTTGACCTTCCATTTTCTATCATAGATGCTGCCTGACCTGCTCAGTTCCTCCAGCATTTCTGTGTGCGTTGAGCCACATTCTGCATGAAGGAGTTATCAGCACTATCATTATGTGCCATGCCATATGATGTAGAGAGCATGGTCTTCATGACCATGAACTTTCTTGCCAAATTTTTCCACAGAAGTTGTTTGCCATTGCCTTCTTGACAGTTTCTTGACAAGGCCGGTGACCCCAGCCATTATCAATACTCTTCAGAGACTGTCTGCCTGGTGTCAGTGGTCACATAATGGGAATTCTGATATGCACCAGCTACTCATACGACTGTGTCCACCACCTGCTCCCATGGCTTCTCGTGACCCTGATCGGGGAGCTAAACAGGTCCTACACCTTGCCCAAGGGTGACTTGCAGACTATCAGACGGAACAGTGCCTTTGGTAGAGATATATCTCCACCCCACCACCCCAGCATGAAGGAGTACATAAAATATTAAATAGTACAGTGCAAGAACAGGCCCTCCACCTCAGTCACTGAACGCAATGCCAAACTGAACTAAGTCTCTTCAGCCATTCCAATCACTGTCATCATCTTATCTATTTTAGCAACACGATGACCACATTGCACTAAAACTGACTTTTTAAAAATTCTAACAGTGTTCTTTCTTGTAAAAAGATGTGTAAATTACACTCAGTGGCCACTTTATTAGGTGCAACTGTGCACCTGCTTATTAATGCAAATATCTCATCAGCCAATCATGTGGCAGCAATGAATATACAGTCAGTGGCCGCTTTATTCCGAACAGGAAGTAGCTCATAAAGAAGCCACTGAGTGTGTGTTTCTGTTGTGAAAGCTGCCCGCAATGCTGCTGCAAGTTAAGTTTTTCATTGCCCCTGTGCATATGACAGTGAACTATGACTTTGACTAGACATAATCAAAATCCCTCTAGTACATGCATATCCTTGTGTCTCTTTAACAGCCTTTGAAACACCAGTATCGTATCTGCTTCTGCCACCACCCCTGCGGCCCATTCAAGGCATCTTCCACTCTCTGTGTAAAAATCTACCCCACTCCTCCTCTTTAAACTTTACCTTTTTTCACCATAAATGCATATCCTCTAATTTTTTTTACATTCCACCCTGGGGAGTGAAAAAGATTCTGGTTGCCCACCCTGTTGCGTCTCGTATTAATTAATCAGATCTCCCCTCTGCCTCTGACTTTCCAGATAGCAGTGGCACAGTGGCATTGTGGCCAGCACGATGCTTTACAGGCGACCTGGGTTCAATTCCTGCCAGTCCCTATAAAGGGTCTGTACGTTCTCCCTGTGACCACTTGGATTTCTTCTGTGTGTTCTGCTTTCCTCTCACAGTCCAGACGTGTAACTCTTGTTAGATTAACCTGTCATTGTAAATTGTCCTGTGGTTAGGCTAGGGTTAAATTGCGGGCTCAAAGGGCTTGAAAGGCCTATTCCATGTTGTATCACAAAAAATTGATAAATAAAAACAAACAAAGTTTGATATCCTTATAGCTCAATACCTTTAATACAGACAGCATGCTGCTAAGCTTCTTCTGCATACTTTCCAAAGCCACCACATTTTGGGGTGGACAGAATTGCTCAGAAACTAGTATTAGCTGCATTTTCTCATGAGAGACTTGGCTCTATCAAACTCTTATGTCCTGGGCTGGCCTGGCTGTATAGACAATGCCTTGAAATTTGTTTCAACTTAAAAAGAGAGCAAATAGACCATGAGTTGCAGTTGAAAAATGTTTATATTGAGAGATCCCATGCAAAATCTCACAAAACATCAGTCACTGAAAGTAAGCATGCAGGTACAGCAGGCAGTGAAGAAAGCTAATGGCATGCTGGCCTTCATAACAAGGGGAGTTGAGTACAGCAGCAAACAGGTCCTTCTGCAGTGGTACAGGGCCCTGGTGAGACCACACCTGGAGTACTGTGTTCAGTTTTGGTCTCCAAATTTGAAGAAGGACTTTCTTGCTATTGAGGGAGTGCAGCGTAGGTTCACGAGGTTAATTCCCGGGATGGTGGGACTGTCATATGTTGAAAGATTGGAGCGACTGGGCTTGTATACACTGAAATTTAGAAGGATGAGAGGGGAGCTTATTGAAACATATAAGATTATTAAGGGATTGTGCACGCTAGAGGTAGGAAACATGTTCCTGATGTTGGGGGAGTCCAGAACCAGAGGCCACAGTTTAAGAATAAGGAGTAGGCCATTTAGAATGGAGTTGAGGAAAAACTTTTTCACCCAGAGAGTTGTGGATCTGTGGAATGCTCTGCCTCAGAAGGGAGTGAAGGCCAATTCTCTGGATGCTTTGAAGAAAGAGTTAGATAGAGCTCTTAAAGATAGCCCAGTGAAGGGATATGGGGAGAAGGCTGGAACGGGGTACCGATTGTGGATGATCAGCCATGATCACAGTGAATGGCAGTGCTGGCTCGAAGGGTCAAATGGCCTTCTCCTGCACCTATTGTCTATAAAACACAAACCAAGCATGTTCTAACGTGGCCCATGTTTCTCAAAGAACAATACAAAAAGTGCTGGAGGAGCTCATTGGGAAGTTGCATCAATGGAAAAAAAGGCTTTAGGTCAAGATCTTTGATCTGGATTTCTCCAATGATCCAATGAGGAAAGCATCCTCTCTGGCTGGGATGGAGGGATGACCATGGAGAGGAGAGGCCTGGGAGGATTGCACGATGAATCAAGGGTCAAGGTGTGAGTGACTTTCAGGATAGGGTTTTGAGGAGGCTTGTGGTGAGAATCTGGTTCGAGCAAGCCAGAGTTCCAGGCCTCGGGGACCAGGTCTGTGCATAAGGAGTAGACAGAGAAGATAAAAAAGATTACATTACAATTGACTACAATTAGGCTCAGAGTCAGCATCACAATGGAATAGCGTGAGTAATATTATTTATTATTATTTTGTTTTGCTTTTTGTTTTTGCACAATTTGTGTTTATTTGCGCATTGGTTGTTTGCCTGTCTGTTTATAGTTTATCATTGATTCTATTGTACTTCTTTGTATCTACTGTGAATGCCCACAAGAAAATGAATCTCAAGGTAGTATACACTGACATATACGTGCTTTGATAATAAATTCCCTTTGAACTTTGAATTACGAAGGACAGGTTTGGGCTCACAATCTCAGAACACTGGAGTTGGCAGGGCAGTTGACCTGAGGAAGAACCACCCCAAGATTCAACCACAGGACGGTTCCCAGCACCAACGGTTAATGGTTTGGTCTGTATGTAAGCAGTTCCCATTTAACAGGTCTGCACGAGCAATCCTGATGTCCATGGCCTGCGTAGGCTTGGAACATTCTTATAGGACTGGTATTGTATAGCATGGCATTGCATGCTGTGTATTCAGCTACCTCTGTCCATCAGACACATTGGGTGCCACAATAGTGTAGCAGTTAGCACAACACTATTACAGCTGAGGGTGTTCTAGAGTTCAGAGTTCAATTCAGGCACCCTACTCTAAGGAGTCTCTTTAGGTCCTTCCCTTGTGGAACGTGTGGGTTTTCACCAGGTGCTCCAGTTTCCTCCCAGAATACTGGGTAGGTAAACTGGTCATTTTAAATTGTCCCACAATTAGGTTAAGGTTAACTGGATTTGTTGGGGATTACTGGGGCGGCGAGGTTTGAAGGCCCAGCAGGGCCTACTCCACTTTATAACGCAGGATAAAATGAATAAGCATGAAGGAACTTGAATGAAAGATCTCTGACTCTTGAAAGAGCATTCCCAATTTCGTTCTCTGATCGTTTATTCATAGTAATTTTGTGGCACAGTAAACATAAATATTTCATGTACTATAGAGTTTCTCAGCCATGATTTGTTCTCATCTACCATTCAAAATCCGAAACTCATTAATCAAATAACCCCTTAACTCCCTGTTTTCCAGGGATTCATCCGCTATATGTGGGTTAGAGTATGAAAGGCTTCTTAATTCTTCCTGAGAATTGACTGTAAAGGCTCAGTTCCAATTTGAGCAATACCTTTAATTCTAATCATTAAGTTCAGGATTTTTTTTCGGTAAACAAGTTTCTACATTGATATTCACGACTTTGTAGCACATCAGTGAGTGCGTGATTATGTTAAAATAGAGAGAATAAATATTTTATTTAATCCCTTTGGAACAGCTGCTGTTGATTCCCTGAACCCTGAATAAATGTGGGAAGAGGAGAATGATGCATGGTACCTGAGATACAGCTGTACCTACACTCAGTGACCATTTTATCAGATATGTCCTGTACCTAATAAACTGGTCACTGGGTGTAAGTTCATGATCTTCTGCTGCTATAGCCCATCCACTTCAAGGTTTGACATGTTACATGTTCGGAAATGCTCTAATGCACACTACTGTTGTAACACCTGGTTATTAGAGTTACGGTTGCCTTCCTCTTAGCTTGCAACAGTATGACCATTCTCCTCTGACCTCTCACATTAGCAAGACAATTTTGCCCATGGAACTGCCACACACTAGATCTTTTTTTGTTTTTTTTTGTGCCATTCTCTGTAAACTTAACTGTCATGCGTTAATATCCCAGTTGATCAGCAGTTTCTGAAATACTCAAACTGCCCCGTCTGGCACCAACAATCATTCTACAGTCAAGGTCACCTAGATCACATCTCTTCCCCATACTGATGGTCTGAGATATAACTGAGCCTCTTGACCATGTCTGCATGTGTTTATGCACTGACTTGTTGCCACATGATTGGCTGATTAGATATTTGCATTCACAAGCAGGTGTACAAAAGTGGCCACTGAGAGTAAGTTCATATTCTGTTCTCTTTCTACATCCCTTGCTAAAGCAGCTGATACCTTGCTTCTTCTTTACTGTCCTGCAACTAGACACCTCACTCTCCTATCCCTCACACAAATACACAGCATATGGTTCCTGTGCTGATGTGAATGAGGAGTAAATGCATCATAAGGTTTTAGAACAGTCCATTCCAGCTTTGGAATAATTTTAATGGTGTGGAAAGTCTTAACATCTGCTTAATGCTCTCTCTTGCATTGAAAATTATTTTTTTTTACGCACGAGATGAGTTTAAATCCTTCTGCTTTTACTTGCTGTTGTGGATTTAAAATTACATCAAGCTATATATATTTCTTCCTGTCACTTTTATTTTTCCTTCTCAATTCCATTTGTCCTTCTCCATTGTTTTGTTTTCTGCACCTGATTTGATGCTGAATCCACTATTCTGTTTTGGGCACTGTGCTGACAACTTTTCAATCAGATTGCTGAAGAGGACACATAGTTCTTGGTCTCCGATGCCCCGTTACAGGGCTGCTCCTCATCTAAATGTGCCACAAAATGAAAATCAGACGCAGAACTCTAGGGAAGCACAGGCTGAGTGCTGTTCAGAGCAAGATCAGGTCATGTCTGACTGTGTATAAGCACAGTAGATTCTAGTTACCAGTACATTTTGCTCCAATTAGCTGAAATAGTTAAAACAGTATAAAAAGGACAAATTACCATTTAACTAAGGAATAATGTATGTATTCAAATGAAATATAGAACAAATTAGAACACTACCAATAATACTACAGCGCTATAAAATTGTATTAGTTCCTTATAGTTATTGACGGAGGAATTCATCCAGTATACACTGTTGTGTTCTTTTGGTTGAGTTTAAATGAACAAAATCAGCACAGACACCTAGTGCAGATAATGGACTGCCTTCATACAATGCTTTCGATGATTCCATCCTCCAATTCTTCATTTTCATTGTAACATTCAAGATGATTGTTCAAACCTTCAAATTCCTTGTAGTTTGTAACTTGTTGAAGTTGTGAAAACATTTAATTTTCTCTCCTGGCTGTTTCTGGCACCTCCAAGTCTGAAAGCTTGATAGTACAGTGAACAAAAAATAGTTCTGAATTGTCTTAGTGTTTATCTTTTGCCAACCATCAATTGCAAAAATCACTGCTTTTTGAACACAAACACATGCAACTGATGCTATTTAAAAACTGCTCACTTGGGCGCAGCATCTAAAGGCCGCACAAGCGCACACCTGTGTCAGGTTGGTCAAGTTCATATTATTTATATGGAGATGCAGATGCTGGAGTCTGAAGCTACCCACAGAAACCTGGAGGAACACAATAGGTCAGGCAGCTTCTAAGAAGGGAAATGGGCTGTTGATAGTTCAAGTCAAGACCCTGCATCTGGACTGAATCCAAAAATTCTGTCTCTCCATTTCCCTCCACAGCTGCTACCTGACTAGCTGAGTTCCTCTGGATTTTTTTGTGCTGCTGCATGTTATTCACAAAACCGGTCTCTCAGAGCGGGTGTGTAATCCAAAGACCAGACCTGGGAAGAGATTAGAAAGAGAGGCAGATAAAGGAAGAGATTCAAACATGCGATTAAAACCTCCATAAGGAAAACTAGCATTGGTACTGACTTTAGCCGTTGACTCCATGGAACATGGGGATGGCATTGGGAAACTTGCCATCGATGCAGCAGGGTCACACCAGAGCTCTGTGTAAATGGCTGAAGGAGTGTGCACACTGATACACGAATGTCAAACCCACCCACCCAAACCATCAATAATGTCCTGCCTCAGAAGGGCCATATTTACTGATAACTTCTGGATCTTGTTTTATTTTATTTTATTATGACTGGCTAAGAATACAATACAGTCTCTCAACTGAGTGTGTGTGGCGACCCACTTTCTACACAGGCGAACCGGCTCACAAAATGGCGCACACGTTGGCAGAGAAGCCAGCCCCAAAATGGCGCTGGGCCTTCTTTGTCACCAGCAAGGGGAGAAAGCCCGCACGTAGGAAGATACTTTTGTAATGCACCTCTGACGTCATTTCCGCCCAGAGGGCGGGAACGGAACTGCATAAAAGCCAGTGCCGCAAAGTTTGATTAAACTAGTCTGTAGTGCAACTTACAGACTGTGTGTTGTTATTTCTAGCTCTGCGTGTAGCTCATCGCTACATGTGTATAATTGTCACTCCATATATACCTGTCAACTGGTAGCAAGCATGGTGTGGTTGCTTCAATGGATGGATAACTTAGGGATAAACATAACTAAAAACAGAAACTGCAGTAAACACTCAGCAGGTCAGGCAGCATCCGTGGAATACAGTTATTGCTTCAGGACAGAAACTCTTTGTCAGAAATGGGAAAGAAAAAAAAAATCAAAATGAAGGGAAGTTAGAGGTGGGAAGGATAGGACAGAGAGAATATCACTGATAGGGTGTCAGGTTTGCTGTGGGGATATGTTATGGATGTTATCCAGTCAATGGGTAAATAGGGGCAGTTAAAGAAGGAAAAAATGGAACAAATGTTATATTGTAAGGACAGTTAGAGGGTCAGAGGACTGTTAAAGGAATGTGAAAATCTCCAAAATACTGGCCCATAGGACAATTCCAAATGGTCAACACACTGAATGAGAGAGGGAAACAAAACCAGAATCACAGATGGATGACTTGCAGCAGAAATTCTCATTTCTGGTACCACCACAGAAAGGAGAATCTGACAAAGAAATCTTTGACATGAAGCCTTGACACTATTTCTCTCTCACAGATGCTGCCTGACCTATTGAGTATTACCAGCTTCTTTTGTTTTTTTATTTCAGCTTTCTAGCATCTGTAAGATGTTTTTAAAATTTTCATCCTCATATAATCATGCCTACTTTACAGATAAAGTACAGAGGGTTGTGGGGAATGGAAGATCTGCCCGATGAAAATCTGACATAACTATCCTAAATTCTGATCTTAGGTGCAGTATTTGAATCTCTTCACCAGGAAATGATGCAGAGATCACCCACAGAAAAAGCTTCTGCCATCTCCAAATTCAGTTTCTGTATCAGATCAATTGCAAGAATGTGGGTGGTGTGCATGCGTCATCTGACAACATGGTAAATCAATTGGTCTTCCTTTGCAAGGGGGGTCCTCGCTCCCTTTTGTGTGGGTGTTTGAGGGTACATGTTTTGTCTCTATGGGTCAGGTTTGTTGCTCCCACACTGTAAGTTGCCCCACATATACTAATACTAAAATTACCCTGTAAAAAACTTTTAATCATATTACTCCACTGCCATTCTGGCTTCGCACATACATAACAGTTACAGACCTGATCTGCCTCTCATTTGTGATAATTTTCTTTTGTTAAAAGACTGATTACTTCTTCACTGATTAACAGATTGGCTGCCCCATCGTTCTACCTGGATTTTATTTAGACAAACATTTGTCACAAGCCACATGTTGGTAACATCTCCTATAATTTACTCATATTCCCCAGTTTACTCTTCGCAAATCTGTCCCCAACTTATTTTGAAGCTAAAAGTTTTGGAGAAATTGCTTGTTTCCAATTGATGGAAAATTACATTTACAAACAATTCTCAGGAAGAGATTAAGATTAGCTTTATTTGTCACATATAATGAAAGATACTGTCGACATCAAACCAAATTAATGAGGATCATGTGGTGCACGTGTCGCCACACTTCCAGTGCCAACATTTTACGCCCACAATTACTAATCCTAACCGTACATCTTTGGAACGTGGGAGAAGAACCGAGGACCCGAAGGAAACCCATTCATTCACCGGGAGAATATACAAAGTTCTTAAAGACAGCAGTGGGAATTGAAGTCTGATTGGTGATCACTGGCGATATAAAAGCATTACGCTAATCGCTGTGCTACCACGTTGCCTTGTATGTAACCCAGGCACCTGCTGTAAAACCTGCACCACTAGGTTAACTCACCATGTTAAAATGTTACAATGTCGTCTCTTACAGATGCCTGCACATTCAGTTCCAATCTGTTCTTCCATTTCACACCCATCTATATTTTGAAATGCTGGAACGTTCAAGGCTATCTTTTATGTATGTCGAATAGAAGAGTTTTTTTTCTGAAGCACAAGAAAAAATGAGCCATTTATTCATCCACTTCACTTAGAAGCTCAGATGGGTGGTTAATGTCTAGGCATATGAACAGAAAATATAACTTAAAATAATTTCTGCTCTTAACTCTTGACGACTTTGAAAAGAAACATAAACTAGTTTTCAGGAATACAAAAATTGAATTTCTATATCTCAGACAATGCAAGTACCCATTAAATTCATTGTTGAGAGCAGAGTAACTATATTATTAGCCAGTCAAATGGCTGTCACCCCTTATGTACATGACAGCAGGAAGATGTTACACTTATATTAGCGTGATACAATGCGGACAACTAAAAGCAGATCGTCGCAAGAAGCCCTGCTTTATGTAAAACCAACATGTATGATATAATTGCAGTCATCTTTCGGAGTAATGTGTGAGTCACTCCTAGTTTTTTTTTGGTAGAAATAATATTTCATCTCTGCTTCTGCCTCTAAGTGTGGGAATTGGACAAGTAAACCAGAATGAAATGAGTTGCCTGTGGCAAGATGATTGCTGCCCTAGCCCTTCAGGGAAGCCCGTTGCAGAAGCATTCTTAAGTCTTGTTAGATCCAAGTAAAGATGCGTGTGAACTGACGCTCCCTCCAGCCAAATGTTGAGGAAACGGGAGACAGTCTTTTGGGCTACCAGAAGTGTTTATAGACAATAGACAATAGGTACAGGAGTAGGCCATTCGGCCCTTTGAGCCAGCACTGCCATTCACTGTGATCATTGCTGAACTTCCACAATTAGTACCCCGTTCCTGCCTTCTCCCCATATCCTTTGACTCCGCTATCTTTAAGACCTCTATCTAACTCTCTCTTGAAAGCATCCAGAGAATTGGCCTCCACTGCCTTCTGAGGCAGAGCATTCCACAGATCCACAACTTTCTGGGTGAAAAAGTTTTTCCTCAATTCCGTTCTAAATGGACTACCCCTTATTGTTAAACTGTGGCCTCTGGTTCTGGACTCCCCCAACAACGGCAACATGTTTCCTGCCTCTAGCGTGTCCAATCCCTTAATAATCTTATTTGAATATCACTGGCTTGCACTTGTTCAAGCTCTGCAGTGTCAAACCTGAAACTTGGCCAAAACCCTCATTCGTTCCCAAATCCAATCTACCAAAGTGATACATGTCCTCTTCTCATTGTTACTGTCAGGAAGGAGGTACAGAAGCTTGAAGGCACACACTTGGCAATTCAGGTACAGCATTCTCCCCTTGCCATCAGATCCTTGAATGGATATTGAACCCATGAACACTACCTCACTTTTTTTTAACTTTTATATTATTTCTGTTTTGGGACTATTTTTAGTTAATGCTGCTGCTGAGTTAACACACTTCCAAGACATATGCCGTGATGTTAAATCTGGTTCTGCTTCTGATATCCCACACATGCCAGGATTTTAACCTACTGCCTATAGATGTAGAACAAAGACCATTACATCTCGGGTCAGGATCTTCAGCCACGATATTGACTGGTACTTTAACCTTCTCTAAGATCAATCTTCCCTCCCCTCCTACATAGCCCTCCACTCTTTTATCATCCATTTGCCTATCTAAGAATTTTTTCAATGCCTCAATGTATCTGTCTCTACCACTCCCCCCTGGGCATTCCACACACCTACCACTCTGTGTAAAAAAATTGCCTCTGACAGTCCCCTATACTTTCGGCTAATCATCTTAAAATCATGCCCATCTTCTCAAATTGCCACTTCCAACTACCTGCTGTTTCCAGCTAACCTGGCACCACACTCAATAAGCTATTGCTCGGATCCATAGGAACACAGCTTTGTGACCTCCTCCCCTCTGCCATCTGCCGAACCAGAACACTGACCACTGGACTGCGAACACCATCCACATTTAAATTCAGAAGTGTGCTATAACCTGGCCACAGCCAGCCGTATTACACTGAAAAAGAAGGCTTGCATTTCTAAGGACACTTTCATAAGCTCAGCGGGTCATGAAAGGTTTTACAATCAATTTGCCGATTATTTTACCTTAATTATTCATTGAATATGAACATTACTTCTCTGGATGATATCCATACTCCATCCTGAAGTGGGAAGGCAGTTAAGCATTACACACAGTTTTATTTTTTTACATTTCCTTGCAACACAGTCCATCCTGTCTATACCAGCTCTCAGTGCAATCCCATCAACCCCGTTCCCTCACTCATTTCCCTTTAACCCATTCTCTCGCTCATGTCCATCTGCTCTAGCTGTTTGATTCTCCAGCCACCCCAGCTGGTATGTTAACCAGGATGTTGCCTTCAGTTCAGTTTTGAGGAGAGATTGTACAGACTGGCCTTGTTTTCACGCGAGCAAAAGAAGCTGAGGGATAACCGGTCTATCAGATATTAAGAAAAATAGAGAGGGTAGGGAAGAAAAAATCTTTTTCCCATGGAAGGGGCATCAAATCAAGTGGGCAAAAGTTTAGGGTGAGAGGAAGGAGCTTGAATAGTGATCTAAGGGGGTGTAAGGTAAGTGAACGGTGACAGATGATACATACTGTTCATAATAGAAATGTTCTACAAAACTCACAAACACCATCATTGAATGGATGTGTTCTCTGTAAAAGATGGTGTCTGATGTAACAAAGTCAGTGCACAGTGACTGCATTTGGTTTGTTTGTAACGGAGGTAAGGGCTGTTGCTTTTAGGCTCATAAAACAACTCTTGTACGTTTTAAGCCCGAAATGTCGCCTGGTATAGAGGTGCAAATGCTATCATGAGAGGCTTGTCAGACTTGGGTTGTTTTCTAGGGAGTGGCGAAGGCTGAGGGGTGATCGGAGAGAGGGTTAAGACATTATGAGAGGCATAGGTAGAGTAGACAGGGACTATCTGTTTTTCCCAGGGTTGAATTGTCTAATACCAGAGCGCATACATTGAAGTGGGGGGGGGGGAGGTTCACGGGGGATGTTAGGGGTAAGTTTTTCACTCAGAGAGTGGTGGATGCCTGGAATGTTCTTCTTGGTGTGGTGGTACAGGCAAACACATTGGAGGTTTTTAAGAGACTTGGATAGGCACATCAATGTAAGGAAAATGGAGGGATGAGGACATGGTGTAGATGGGAGGGATATGTTTTCTTTTACTTTACTTTTTAGGTAGCTTGGCACAACATTGTGGGCCACAGGGCTTGTTCCTGTGCTGTACTGTTCTATGTTCCATATAAAATCCTGCAGGGTTAAGCTTTCTACACAGAGAGTGGCTGATATCTGCAATCTGCTTCCAGGAGAGGTGGTAGAATGCAGACACAGTAAGTACATTTAAGTGGCATTTTAATAGATGCGTTACTATACTGACTTGATCTCGTGCGGGGAAATTGGGTTCGTGTGAATGAGTTAAAAGATTGGCATGAATGGGATGGGCTGAAGATCCTGTTTCAGTGCTGTACAATACTATAATTCTGTAACACCCACACTAGGAGTAATTTATAGTGACCAATTAACCTACTGACCTGAACAACTTTCAGATGTGGCAGGAAAACCACATAGTTTAAAAACTCCACTCAGCTTCCACATTACTGGGCCAATTAGAATCATTGGGTTGTTTCAACTATTAATACTCCCACACATCAGCTCTGGACAGCCAAGGCCTAAATGTTGTCCACCATTCTCCTTGTTACTGACTCACCAAGGTATAAAATGGATGGAGGTTGGATGAACATGCAAATGTTTCACAGCTTCAGATTTCATGCTTTGTGGGTAATATTTACTGATGCCAGTCTTTGAACTAAAAGAATAAGTGGCCTCCTCTTATAAACACAACCTCCAGACATCCAAAATAGAAATGTGGACAAAAGGATGGTGCCAATGTTTCAGATCTGAGGTCTATCGATTGAACTGCAGTTCAATTGGACTGTTTTGATTTTATGTTTTTATATTCTGTTTTTGCTTGTTCTGTCTTGTTGCTGTTTGTGCGCTTTCTTTGTTTTTCATGTGTGGGGAGCATTTTTTAATGTTCTTGTTGCTGTTTGTGTAATTTTTTTGGTTTTTTTTTGCGTTTGGGAGGGTCTGGTGTTCTTGTTGCTGTTTCCCTGATTTGTTTTTTTATTTGTGCTTGGGGGGGGGGGGGGTTGATGTTTTTCATTGTACGGCTTCCATGGTTTTCTTTGTTTCGTGGCTCTCTGGAGAAGAAAAATCTCGGAGCTCTATACTGCCTACATAAAGGAACTTTGAACTTGAAATTCTTCTGGATTGCAGTGAGTGCCGGTTTGATTTCTTTGTGTTCCAATGGATGATCAGACTCATAGACAGTTAAAGGGCTTAAAGAGAGCTAATCACAGCTATTTAACACAAAGCACCACAGTAAATATTTTGCCGCTGGCACACAGCAATAAATAACATAGCCCTATAAATATTTTTTGGAACTTGCAAATTCTCTGAATGCCAGCAACGGTTTTTATTTTCCCAATTTAACTATAAGTTAAATAGCAGCAGGTTTCCATCAAGCAAGGTCCATCAGATGCAATTTGCAGTGATCATTTGATCTCTCTCCATGATGAATTTGGCATTCATCTGCCAAATCGTCCAATTCTTACACTCACTGATGCATGGCACAGGCAGCGATCCAGAGATTACTACCCTGGAAGTCCTTCTTTTCAGCTTTCTACCTAACTCTTCATATTCTTATTTCAGGACCTCATCCCTTTTCCTACTTATGTCACTGGTACCAATATGTACCGCAAATTCCATCTGTTCAGCCTCTCTCTTTAGAATATTGTGGATCCAGTCTATGACATCCCTCATCTAGGCACCTGGGAGGCAACATAACATCCACATGTCCAGTTCACGTCCACAGAATCTGCTGTTTCCTCATCTAAATATGGAAGCATCACTTGGTGAGTCAAATGTTAGGATTTCTGACTGATTGGAATGTACAGTATATTACCACTGTACTTGCTCTCACTGAACTGATGTGGGATCTTGCTGCACACTTTGGCTGCAGTTTTTCCCAAGATGAATTATATATTTTTTATTATTCAGAGATACAGCACAGTAACGGGCCCTCCTGGCCCATACGGACCAATTAGACCATGTGGCCAATTAACCTACTGAGCTCTACACCTTTGGAATGTGGGAGGAAACCAGAGCACCCAGAAGAAACCTGTGCAATCTCAGAGAGAATGTATGAACTCCTTACAGACAGCGGTGACATTGAACCCGGGTCACTGGCACAATAATGACCTTATTCCAACCACTTTACAACCATGCTGCTCAACTAGGACAGCAAAAAATATTGTTGGCAGCTAACAAAGGCGTATGTTCAACATAAGAATTACACATAGCTCAAAAGGACTAATCTGTATTAGGTTGGTCCGGTGACATATGCCAATTGTAAAGCACTTGTTTTTTTTACGATTGATTCACTATATCTCTGTGAATCTAATCATAACTTAATTATCTAAGAATCCTAACTTCCAGTGTTGGCACTTCAAAAGGATTCCATCGTCTGCAATGTACTTTGAGGAAGTGAAAGGTGCTTTATAAGATCGAGTAAATCTA